>NW_020944206.1:787081-857633 GCF_900497805.2 Vombatus ursinus | reverse complement strand
CTACTACTACTACTACTACTACTACTACTACTACTACTACTACTACTACCACCACCACCAATAACGATAGTAACAATAATAATAATAATAATAATAGCTAACTTTATATGGCAATTATTATATACCAGGCACTGTGCTAAGTGCTTTGCAATTATTATCTCATTTGGTCCTCACAACAACCCTGGTAATTATATCCCATTTTACAGATGAAGAAACCGAGGCAGACAGAGTTTAAGTGACTTGCGCAGAATCACACAGCTGGAAAGTATCTGAAGCTAAATTTGAACTCAGGTCTTCCTTCTAACAGGGGAGGCACTGTATCCACTGTGCCACCAAATCTGCCTTCTGAGCAGCCCACTATCTTCTCCTAAAAGATAAGTGCACTTCATTGTATTTTCTCTTGAATAGATATGGGCCTGTTTCATTCATCTTATCAGACTACAAATTTCTTGAAGGCAAATTTCTGGTAAGAAAGCCCTTTAGCCATTGACTTCTGTAGAATTGGAGAGATGTACCATTAAAAAATAATATAGATAGATGCTTAGATGTAAAAAAAATATCAATCTGAAGAATGCAGCAAAACTATTTTTACTCAGTTATGTGCTGATAAAACTAATAAAGTGGATAAATATTTACAAAATATAAGCTACCCAGAGTAATAGAATAAAAAATAGGGAATTTCAGTAAACTGATCTCAGAGGGGAAATTAAAATATCAAATGAATTTCCATAGGGGAAAAGGGGGACAAAATAGATTACTAAATGCTGCCAGACATTCAAAGAACAATTAATTCCAAAATTATATATTATAGTTGCGAAAATAGGGGAAAATAGTATCCTGCCAAATTCTTTCTATGAAACAAATATGCTAATGCCTAAAGCATGGGAATAGAGAAAGAAAGCTGTAGACTGATATCCGTAATGAATAGCAGTGCAAAAACAGGGGATAGCATCATAGCAAAGAATTTAGAATATCTTCAACAGAGGTGTTGCTGCAGTAGATAGAGCGCCAGTCCTGGAGTCAAGAAGAGTCTTCTTTGTGAGTTTAAGTCTGGCCTCAGACACTTCCTAACTGTGTGACTTGGGGTAGGTCACTTTACCCTGTTTGCCTCAGTTTCCTCATCTGTAAAATGAGCTGGAGAAGGAAAAGGCAAACCACTCTAGTGTCTTTGCCAAGAAAACCCCAAATGGGGTCATGGAGAGTCAGACATGACTGAACAACAACAAAAAAGAATATGCACTATGACTAGGTCCTGTTGTTGATTTAATATTAGGAAAACTATGAAGATAATAAACCATATTATTTACATTCATTTCATTTAAGTAATTTTCTTCATCTACCCACTGTCATAGGTGGTAAGCACCTGGAATGCAGAGGCTGTTTCATTTTCGTCTCAGTATCCCCAATAACTAGCGCAGTACCTGATACTCAGTAAACACTTAAATGCTTGTTGAACCAATTTGAGTTGTGAGGTTTAAGAAGAAAAAAAATGGGTTCTAGATTTGAATATGCAATAGGGATCATTTATTTCATGTGGCCTTGGCCTCAGAATTAGATGGCTGTAACAGGAAGTGGGGTAGGACCTAATCAAGGAGTACAGGAATAAGTGGAAGTCAGGGGGGCTGTCTCTTGGGGGGACAAACTGGGGAGAAGGCTGGAGAAGGAATAGGAAGAGCTGAGGTTCAGCTGCCATGCAAAGCCAAAAGGAAATTGCCCATGAATCTCAGGTGAGCTGCTTCCTACACGGTGGACTTCCTCTCCCTCCTCATCCCCTCGATTTCTGCCACCTCAGTGAGCTATCTTAAGAATCCCCAGGTCAGCTTTGAGGAGAAAGTCTCTCGGTTCTTTCCACCTCTTTTAAGAGGATGATTTCAATATAGAGAAGGGCATAATTTGCTCTCGCTCACAACTGTATTGCTGTTGCTAATAGTTTGGAGATTTATAAGCCAAAGGCCTAAAAACAGATATGTTCCCGCACGGAGCCTTATTTCCCCCTAATCCAACAAGGCCTTGCTGTTCAGGGCACAGAGCAAGGTATTTGTGTTGTTGGCTTAGCAAGTATATCAATTGTGGTGCCCCCCCCCCCGTGTGCTGTGGCTCTGGGATGCCAACATTATTTTATGTATCATAAAGATGAATCTGGGGCAGCATGGACATTTTGGAATCACTTTACGTTAATCATCATTTCATCATCTCATAGGCAAAGGAGAATTGGGGGTAAGCCTCATTTACCAAGTATCATTTTCCTTTCGTGCTTCCCAAATCACCCAATTCAAGGATGTTTCTCTCTTGAATTTATGATTTGAAACACCTACCTAAAGAACTTCCATTAGATTTTGGTTTGTGGGCTGAGCAAATTCTTTTTTTTTTTTTTACCACATTCAACTGGTATGGTCAGATTCCCCAATTACTGGGGATGGATGTGGTGCTACAGAGGAAATCAGAAGCGATCAAAGGAAAAGCTGGATCTGCTTGCCCTAGAATGTAGGATCATCTCACTCCTCACATGTTAATCTGACGAGCATCTGGAACACATAGGAGCCCCAAGGCCAAAAGTAAAAGTATAGAAAATAATACAGAAAATACAGAATAATATGAAGAAGAAAAAGCAAAAAGGATATTAAGGCACAGTGTATGGGTATAGCAGAGTGGAAGATGGAGGGAACGTTCAGAAAGTGATTCATGCCAAATTTTTCTTTAATCACCTTTTGTCCCTTCCAAAATAATACAAGTTGTCATATCTTACAATAATTCTTCTTTCATACCATCAACCATGTCGGTATGGTAGCAGACACCTGAAAATTTGGAAGGATCTGGGTATAACCAATGGCATTTGTCCTGTTCTACCATGATGCTTTGAAGTGGAAGCCATATTATGTTCTGTGTCTTTTCTTTACTTGTTTGAAAGAATGGTGAGGAGGTGGAGATTCCAGGGATGCATTCAGAGCTGAGAATGGGGAGGAAGAAGGCATTTTCATTGAAGTTTATGTTCTTTGGAAATCATCCACAGAAATGCAGTCTTTGATAGAAGACTTTCCAGGTGATTCATGGAGTCCTGAAGATAGATGTTTATCTCTCAGATGAAGAAGGGAAAGTTTTCACACTCGCGAGGGTAAAGCATTCATTATAAACATCTTGGGCCATGTTGAGTCAAATTTAGAATAGATTTTGAAGATTAATTCAGCACTTAAAGGCTGTGCAAACAAAGGCCCAGTTGCTAGTTTATAATTTTTCTCTTAAAGGTCTAGAGAGGATTTATCAACATGAGGGAGAGGTTGAAGTCCTCAAAGAGAAATAGAAAAATGGAACTGGCTTATATGGAATGAAAGACTCTGCAGTACCCAGTTAAATCTAAAGGTCACCACGTACATTTCACTTAATATTTCTGCTAATTGTTTTTTTTTTTTTTCCAAAGCCATAGAGCCAAATGCTCTTTGCCATAGTTGAATATGCTGGTTTATTGAAGAAAAAAATTTGCATACGTGACTCTTTCTGCCATTACCTGTATATCATTTGCTCGTGGCCTGAATTTGGAATGTGGTGTTCTCTAATGGTCTGGATTCTCCCCAGTTGTGTGTCGATACCAAGTTGAAGGCTAATAGCGGGGCATTAACTCTTTCATACTTCTGGAGGGGGATATTATTGTATGACAAACACTAGGTACCGTTTTAATTAGTTGAGCTAGGCTGGCAAGAGGGAGCAGAAGCTCTGGTGGGATGGAGCCTGGTGACTGGTGTTACTGCCCTCTTTAAGCTGATACTGTGCTTGATGATCCTTCCTGGACCCTGAGGTAGGAGGGAGTAGTGGGAGTGAGAACAGGAGCCTCAAGAATTAGAGAGTGTGCTATGGTTCCCAAAGTGGCAAGTGCAAAAGGAGTCATTGGAATGGTGATACCTAAGTCCTGGCTTATTACTCTGGTGCCAACCAATTCTCTAGGACCCTGAAAGACGTTCTACCTTGTCTGCAATTGTGTCCACATGATGGCAGGGCAAGGAAATGAAGCACAAAGAAATGGGAAGAGAACAAAATGAGTGGGAGGAATTGGAAAGAATGAGAAATAGATTGGCTTCCAATCATATTTAAATGACATTTTTCTTTATGAACTTAATACATTCCTTTAAAAATACAAATAATCAAACAAAATATATAGTGAACCTCAAACAAAAACCTTCCAATCCAAATTATTTACATTTTTTTGTTAAAAAATCATAACCACACCTGTAACAGACTAACAAGAAGGATAGTTTATTCTAGTTTCACCTCTGAATCTATATACTTGGGAAGTTTGGCGTTTTATTTTTTTTGGCCTTCCCAAAAGTCCCACTCAATACACTACTGAGACAGGAAAGTGATCCTGAGCCCATGAAGTCTTCATTCACATAACACAAGCCCTGGGATGTTCTACCAAGCTAGGACGACTTGGAGCAAAACCTGATCATAGAGAATCTGCTGTTGAAGGACAACCCTAAGCACAGAGCTGCCACTAGGGAAATAAACTCTTTGACCACAGTGACAAATGAAATACATAAAAATACAAAGTGTCCCTCAGCCCTACATAACCGTTCATCATGCCCACGTGATGGAGATGGAGTAGCAGGAAAGAGGAGTGAGTTAAGAATCACATGTTTCTTAGACTGCCTACAAAGAGTAATTTAAGTGTTAATACTTTTACTGTGCAGTCTTTATCCAGTGGGCTGATAAACTATTGGAAGGGCTGAATCACATCCAACCAGACATTCTCACTACAAATGAAACCACAAGATGATAGTAGTAGTAGTAGTAGTAGTAGTAGTAGTAGCAGCAGCAGCGGCGGTGGTGGCAGCAACAGGAAACATTTATATAGCACCTACTGTGTGCCAGGCACTAGACTAAGCACTTTACAAATATGTTATTTGATCTTTACAACAATATTGTGAGGCAGGTACTATTATTATCGCCGCTTTATAGTTGATGAAACTGAAGCAAACAGGTTAAGTGACTTGTCCAAGGTCTCACATAGCTAATATGTCTCCCGTATCGTAGAAAACGTCTCATGCAAAGTTGCTCTAGATCAGGGCTTCTTAAACTTTTTCCACTCATGACCCCTTCAGTGCTTCTTAAACTGGGGGTCTTGACCCCATGAGTGCTGCAGATGCTCCTGTTTTGTGAATGACATCATGCTGATAACATAGATACTTGAAAGAAGGTGGGGCCTCCTTAGTATGTTTAACTTTGCCAGCCTATGGTAGCCTGAATCAAAAAGCCTTGTTTTGAAGACCTCTTTGAGATCCCTAAGGCTTGGATAGAACAGGTGACTGCCTCTGCTCTAGACATGCATTCTCCTCTTCCCTGATGTCCCAACATGCCCCTTTTCTGCAGCTCTCTATATCTAGAATCTTCCATGTTTGACATGTCCAGCACAATGCACTACTCAACCAGACGATGCACCAGTCCCCGGAAAGTGTGGCATCTCCTTACCTGTAACATCAGAGAGAGAAAATCAAACCAATTTTTGTTGGTTATGAACCTAATCATGCACACAGCTCTCCATTTTTCCTAGGCTAATATCCAAGATTAATTCTTGAGACACTATATATTCCGTACTTTGAAGTCATATAGCACTACCAGAAAATATTAATGTTAAAAGGCTATGCTTTGATCTCAGGGAGAAGCTTGGGGGTCACTAAAAGCCTTGTGCATTTTCCCCAACTATTAGCCGGCCTGCTCTCCTCCTTCAGCTCTATTCTAGGCCCAGTTCATTATCCGTCTTTTATGTTTGTATAAGATATGTGTAGTAATGATACAGCTCTCTTACTTGTGCACCGAGTTGGATACCTTAGCTTGGATTATAGGCATTTTTCATCCACTTTCTTTTTTCCATTGTGAATACATATACCAAACTAGTGACTATGGCTGACTTTTCAATAATTGTAGGCCTTCTTTAGGAGTCTGTCCAATATCCTGAGGCAGGATGAAGTAATCCCAATGTCCTAGAAGAAGAGAGAACCCCCTCTTTGGCCTGATCTCTTCATTGGACAGCCTCCATGACAGTGGCTAATGCCTTTAGTGATCATGGGCCTCCCTGGTTTACCTCACTCGATATAAATAATTAGAGGGTTAATGAATCAATTGATCTTTTATGTTTTATCATTCAAGTAATCATCTTTGATTATGGCATGTGCATAGAACAGTGCTTGTTGGAGGGGAACTTTTAAGGTCATCACTTCATTCTACTAAATAAAATGTGTTTTTTTTAAATAAACAACAAGCAGGGAACAGAATGGCACCCTTCAGCCAAATGTGCTGTGGGAAGGATGTTGTTGGCTGCACTATATCACTAAAGAAAACCTGCCCATCCCCTTCTCAAACCTTGATCAAAGCACACGTTAGATGTATACATAGATTATGCTTATTTTAACTTTGTGGAGATAGCACAGTAGGCATAATGGTTGGCAGTCACTGGTGTTTTCTCATTGCCTTTTTCAGCAATATAATGTCCATTTTTCTTTCCTAGCATTTAGTATCCTCCCCTCTATCTTCTATACTGATAATAAATCCTTCAGCGCTATCAGAATTGAATTGGATCCCATGGCTTTCGTCCTGACAAGGAGATGAAATGTTCAGCGTCTAAGGTGATTTCTAAGCTCAGTTGGTGTTCTCATTTTGGTGATTGATGTACGTGGCTAATCTACCTTCAGAAATGGTGATTGGTTGTGTTGATTCCTGTTATTGTAATCCATTTTCCATATTCTAGCATCAATGGCTCATTTAAATATGTCAAGCTGAATCTGCTTTTAATTGCATGCCATGTCATCTCATTTTTATTTTCCTTTGAATGTAGCATCGATGTTGATTTTGGCTCTAACAAGGCAGTGGTCTCACTCAATGCCAACAGCTTATTCCAAATTCTCCCACTAGCAGTGACTAGTCATTTCCTGTCTTTTAAGATATAATCCACTTCAATGTTTGTGATGATATTTTGGGCTCATCAGGTCCCAAACTTCCTCACTCTCTTCTGGAAGAAAGCATTCTGAACAGGCCTGAGGTTTCAGTATAATGGAGAAGCCCCTGACCTCTTTGTTTTTCTGAAAGACTTTGCACTGCCCTCTCCTTGGCCTGTTTTGCATTGAAATCACTGAGTATTCAATGTCAATTTAATTTGGGGGCTCTTATTCAGTTCTTCATAGTTTTAGCCACCTCCTTATGCTCTGTAGCTGATGTTGGCACATGACTGCAATTAACTTCATTGAGTTATTTTTGCAAATGCTTATCAGGAATACTGCAATTTGAGATAACCATGTGTCTCAGGAAATGATATTTTGTATTGCCTTTGAACACACAATAAAACCAACTGCACAAACTCCTTTATTTGCCTGTCCAAGAAGAACTTTCCTTTTGTCTTCTGATTTCATTTGAGTGAGAACATCACAGTTGATATCATATTCCTCCAACATTTGTCAGTTGACATAATATTCCTCGTACTAAACATGATACAATATTTAGAGTACCAACAGTTAATTTAATGTTCATAGTTAATCAAAAAATAATACAATCTGTTGTATCCTGTGCCCTTCTTTTCACTACATTCACTCTGTCACTGCAGAAGTAGACAGGAGCCACAGAGCACTGGGTACCATTTTATAGTGTCTTTTGTTTCAAAGGTTAAAGAATTCTTTCCCAAGTGGCTGTCCTACTGGTGACAAGTTCTTCAGTACTTAGGTTGTGGAAAGCTCCCGCTGGACTTTGTACTCCTCCGCCATAGCCTTTAAGAACACAGGCTCGTAGCTGTGGCCTGAAGAGGCTTTGGAGCAGGACTTTGCAGAACAGATGATCACTGTCCTTCCTGAAATGTGGTGTCCAGACCCGAACGTAATACCCTAGTTGTGGCCTGATCAGGACACAGTGCAGTAGAATAATAGGCTCCCTACTCTTGGACGCTCTTTTCTGTTTGCCATATCCCAACGTTGACTTATATTGAACTTATATTTTGCTAAAACCCATGGATCTCAACAATGTGCAATGACTGACTTTGATAGACTCAGCTCTTCTCAGCAATGCAAGGATCTAAGACAACTCCAGAAGACTCATGACGGAAAATGATGTGGACGGCATCCAGAGAAAGAACTACGGAGTCTGAATGCAGATTGAAGCACACTATTTGCTCTCTCTTTGTGTTGTTCTTGTTGTTTCTTCTTTCTCATGGTTTCTCCCATTGGCTCTAATTCTTCACAACATGACTAATGTGAAAATATGTTTAATATGAATGTATATTTAGAGCCTATATCAGATTGCATGCCGTCTTAGGGAGGGGGGAGAGGGGGGAGAGGAGGAAATTTAGAACTTAAAATCTTACAGAAGTCAATGTTGAAAAGTAAAAATATATTTAAAAAATGAAAAAAATAACCTTAGATCTTTTCTCAGATGAGCCACCTCAGTGCACTCAGGTTGCTTACTACCATAGAAGCCTATTGGGTTAATATTAATATCATTCTGATGATGCTAAATGGTTTTGAATTATCACTGAGATTATACACAATCAAAATTGTGTGTGACTTGAAATGTAAAGTAGAGAAGATACAGGGTCAAGAACATGCATGACCAGATAAGAGGTAATCCTGTCACATAAAGAAGATGAGAAAATAATGGATATATCTAGCTGAGTGATGTATTGCATTCCCAAAATATTGAAACACTCAGAAGGCCTCCAAGATGTTGTGTAGATCTTCAGTGGAGAATTTATGGAAAGTCACAAACAAGAATTGCACAAGAAGATGTGTAGATGGATGGTGACATAGGCCAATGGACCACTTTGGTTTGGGATCCTTTGAGGTATTGGAGTACATCAGGAAGAGTGGATATGGTAAGCCCCCTCCTGATGGGGAGCAGACCTCAGCTGGGGAGAAATTTCTCTAGGAAATACAGGTGGCCAGCTTGCAGCAAATTGGATTGGATTTGTATGTAGAGGAATAACATGCTTCCAGGTTTCATTCCTCAGAGCAGCAATTGAACAACCACTTCATTCTGCCACATCAGAACTTTTCAACAATGACCCAAGAGCCATTAGTAGCCTGAAGCCATAGTTAAGGAATAAGGAAGAAAGAGGAGTAGGAAAAAAAAAAGAAGAAAAAGGTAGCTAATAGTGATACTGAGAGGTCACCAACAGTTTCCAAAGTACCACTTAGAATGTACCATTGAACTTGTGGTCTAGAATGCCTCACTGAGATAGTCCAATATAGCCTATTTCACAAAAGTTAGGTTAAATAAGAAGATTGTTTTAAATATATATTCAAGTGTATGAACACGGCCAACTATTCAACTTCACTGGGAGTGCAGTGTAGGCTTTTATGAAGAGCTTGGGAATATTGAGGATAGTGATGCCTTGGTGTTCTTGGAAGTGAGTGGAAGGCCAAGATTACTTCTGAGTCTATGAAGGGTGTTCCTGGGACCAAATGCTTTCTGAATCTTCGCTTTCAGGGAACCACACAAGTTGAAAGTTGGTTGCATTTGACCAGGGACAAAATGCTTCTGCTTCATATATGTCAATTTTCCCCTCTTTAGTCCTCCAAAGTCTCCTCTACTGGGTTAGATCATGACCTCTCTACCCCTTGGGCACTGGTTTTAATGAATTTTTGTGGCCAGAGCTTTTCATCTTTTACTGGCTAGCCTTCATGTGGCCAATCTGCCCAAGCAACATAAATACATTACGGCCCTAGGCTTCTCCTTCCTGGCTTAATGGAACCTGATGGAGCAGTGCTTGTGCTCTCCTGATACAATCTCTACCATCTCCTCCAAACCATCATGAAGCATCAGAAAAGGATATTAGCACTGGATGGTTGGTTTAGCTGGAAGCATTTATTCTTGGTTATAATTCCAAGGCATTTGTATTTGCCCACCATTCAAGAACTCCTCTAATTCTTCATCCAAGCATGGTAGTGACTGTGCCAGTGGGGTACATACTCTGGCCAATCTTACTAGCCTGGAAAGGCTTGACGGATGGGCTTGGCAATGGACAATTGGCAATTTTCTGAGGACCCACCCTAAATAAGTTCAGTAAGTTTCATCCCAAGAAGACTGGCCAGCAGCTGGTGAGCTTTTTTGATCACAGCTTGTAACTAAACTTTCTACTAAAGTTCAGAGGGGTTGTGATCTGCATCAGTGGATGAACTACCCCCATGAAACAAATCCCAAGTCTGATGAAGTACTGAAATCCCCTTTGTCAGTTGATTTCAAAACTGAATATTCATAGACTGGAATTTATTTAGCCAGGGTAGTATTTAATCCTTGTAGATTAGGATAGCTTCTGCACACTGATGAAACAATTAGCCCAACCTCAAGATGATTAACATTTTCTCTGCAACATATTGCCTCTTATTGACCCTCCTCACCAACAAGGGTCTGAATACATACAGTTTGCAACTGGAAATTAACATCTCACTGATGCCTTTGGACAAACATAAGCTGAGTGGCCTGCTTATGTTTCACTTTCATTAAACCTTCTTATGTTTTAATTATGCTCATTTTAAAAAACAAATATGAGTACCACCCAGAGGCCACTGGAGAGGTGAATGGAGGATATGAGAAGGCTGCAACACCTTACCAGCAAGGAATTATGAAGCAACACTGGAGTAAAAGATGTGATCATAGAAATGACTGAGAGAAAATGAGGGTAGGCTGATCACATGGTGAGAACGATGGATGACCAGTAGATATCCTGAATCCTTCCTATGTCAAGAGAAAGTGAGCAAAGCCCCTAGAATGTTGCGTGGGTATACTTCTAGTGTTAAACTTGGGAGAGGACATCCACAAGAACCACGCTAGATGGGCTATGGTCTGTATCCCTGGAAAAATCCCATATCCCTGGGATCAGACATCCATTTGAATGTGTTTTTGATTAGTTTTACCAGACCTAATCAGTGACCTATCGGAGCTCTAATTTGAAATTTTGTACATATAAACTTATGGGTGGCTAGGTGGTGCTGCAGTAGATAGAGGGGTCAGGAAGACTCGTTTCCCTGAGTTCAAATGTAACCTCAGCCTCTTACTAGCTATATGACCCTGGGCAAGCCACTTCACCTTGTTTGCCTCAGTTTCCTCCTCTGTAAAACAAGTTGGAGAAGGAAATGGCAAACCACTCCAGTATCTCTGGCAAGAAAACCCCCAATGGGGTCACAGAGAGTTGGACACAACTGAAATGACTGAACAACAACAAAAACCTATAGATTTTAAAATTAGACAAATCATTACTAAGCTCATTGATATGCTCTGTGGAACTGTAATCTAAAGTGGCCATCTAGTTACAAATGTGCAATGGAACATGAATGCTAAGTGGTGGCTCAATCTTTTTATGCTATTTCCCACTGCTACCAGTGTCACACAGATGAGACTGTTGACAATTTTGTATTATTTAAATAACAAGTTTTAAAATGGTGGTTTTGATCAGGCATGAATGTTTAATTGTGCCCATGTAGCCATGATGAAAGCAGAGTTTTCATTGCTCTCTAACAGAATGCTCATCTGTCATGGAAGTGAGTACAGTGGAAAGCATCAGTCACCTAAGGATGCTCACTCCAGATGGCATTTTTGCTTCATCTGATATTTTTCCTTTCCATTGGCTGTATGACCATGGGCAAGTCACTTAATCCCTCACAGTATAAAACAACTCTTTAAGACTATGAGTAAGGTCTGTATGTTGCAGAGTTGTTGATGGAGATGTGATGTGGAGGGAGTTGCCACACCTGCAGCTCCCTATTCCCCTGGAATCACAGGAACATCCCTCCAACACACCCCCCAAAAAAGACAAAATAATAATTTTGAGACAGTAAATGTAATTTTGAGACAGTAAATGAGACAGTAAAGTTAATGAGCTGTTTCTTCAAACAGCTCTCTGCTAATCCAGGGAAAGTTGCTCCACAATATGTACATCAGTAGTTTTAGTTTTAATTAGTTTTGATCAAAAGTTGTCAAACTTATCCAGTGGCCCACCTAGCGAAAGTGAGGGGAATTGTGCATACAGGCTTCCTTTGAAATGCCTTGCTGTTTCAAGAGGAGTCCAGCGAGACCCTGAAAAGCAAACCCTTACCTCCACTCTTTGAAAACTCCAATGTCATGCTCGCCTTTGTTATTCAGCAAAGGTTTCTTTTCCCATGCTATGGCTAATAATATTGTAATTTATTTAAGAGCCATCTGTGTCTGGAGGAGGCAGCTGTTCAAATGAGAGCCAGGATGAGTAGCAAGGAGGTAATATTTGGTCCTCAGATTGCATGCTGATTGACAACTTCTTTTGTTGCAGTCTGTTTTTGAGAAGGCATTCGACTGGCTGCCTTTTTCACCACTAGATTATGCCTGCTTAGCTATTTTAAAAAGTATGAGAATCTCCAACAAGTTGGCTTGTTGGAATGAATCATGGTCTCATAGGAGAAACTTCAACTCCTCGGCCTCGGACTTGCATAAGATCAGTTTTTTTCTTTCATTTTTTGTGATTTTCAAATGTTCACCTGCAACATGATTTGGCCCATAACTTCCTATGCCAGTTGAAAGTGATGGCTTACCAATGATGAACTCAGATGCCTGTAATCTACATGCATAGCTATGCATATCACTTCTGATACAACTAGGCTTCCTTTCCCCAGCTTCCAGTCATTGCATGTGCTGTAGATGATCCCTCTGAAACTTACTATCTTTAAGCGTCTCACAGACTTTAACTTCTCCTAATTTTAATTACTATATTCATGATCTTTTTTTTTTTTAAAAAAAGCCATTCCTTAATAACAAAAGTTTTTCTCTTACCCAAGGGTAAGGGGTGGGGAGTTGGCACTTCCACCATAATCAATTGATCAACAGACGAGATTAAATTTTTAAATGTGTGAACAAGATTGTCTGTACCTTTTGATCCCTTTATCAAGTGTGAATTCCTCTTTGAGTCAAGAAGGGAAAAATTGGCAGATAACCAAACAAGGTAACCATACTTCTAGGGGCTTTAAATAATAGGAAAATCATCAGCAGTTACTCAATTTAGTGCCACGTGAACAACTCCAGGTTCTGGAGTGCCTTGAGGAGCCAGACCCGTGCACCTGTACCAGAATTCAGTGGAGGAGGTGTTGGGGGGAGGACTGAGGCCAGAGAGAATGTTATACCAATCCTCCATTGATCATGATATCAAAGAGAATGGAAATGGAAGTCAACTGCATCCACCCGGGAGCAGAGGGGAAAACACGGAGGTAATGCAAATATGGACCAACATGAATGCAGAGGACAAGTCATCGGAGGAGGGAGGCAGCTTCAAGAAATTCAACTTTTCTTGCCATGAAGAGAAGTCCAGACTATGAAATCCACAACAGAGGGGGGGCAGCTAGGTGGCACAGTGGATTGAGCACCGGCTCTGGATTCAGGAGGACCTGAATTCAAATCCCACCTCAGACACATAACACTTACTAGCTGTGCGACCCTGGGCAAGTCACTTAACCCCCACTGCCCAACCAAAAACAAATAAAAACAAAAAAAAAGAAATCCACAACAGAGAACTACAACTAAGGGGAACTCCGTGAGGACTCAATGAAAGAAGAAAAGGGCGTCTAGTAACAAGGAGTTGAGTCACGCCTTTGCCACATGTGCGTCCAGCATTTACTTGAAGTTGGAGTCCGTTCTTGTCCCCTGGACTGTGTGTCTACTTTTGGAAGAATGTGTTCCAGGCTTTTGTGGGGAAACTGTTTTGTAGTAACTATAATTAACTATGTCAACTTAGTAAATGGCCTTTTCTAAAAACTAATTGAAGTCTTACTGATTGATCTGAATGGAAAGCCTATTGGTGGGAGCTTGTGAACAACAGTATTAGAAACTGCACCCTTCCTGGTTACCTCTAGCCCCTTACGTAATAGTAGTCAGCCACTCTCTGGGCAGCTGGCCTGCCAGTGCAAGTGGGAGTTGAGAGAAGTGAGCTCAGAGAGGGCGCTACACTAACCACACCAACAACATGAGACTGAAATAGAAATCATTTTTTTATTCAATACACAGAGCAACAATACCACAAGCATTTATTTAACCTCCTCTAAAGAGAGTAACTTTGGACCTGTAAAATAAAAAACTTAGTGATCAAGTACTGCTTTGGGATACCAAAGTTCATCCTTTCTGTATAATATATGTTGTTTTTTTCTTGTTTCCTACATCTTTAACCTCAACTCAGGCTTTTCAACTTCTACTTGAAAGATTGCTATCATTATTTTCTCAAGTCTTTTCAGAAAGGTCATACTCTTAATGAGCACTCCACCTGGTTAGAGAGTGCCTGAAATATCACCAATATTCTGGTTCATGGCCTTCTGGAATTCTTACTAATTTAGCTTTACTAATGAATATATTCACCAATGAAATGCCAATTGCTAATGTAATTCTAGTCAACAAAATACAGAATTTCAATGATTTTGTAAGTCTCTTGTCATAATATTCACAAGTTTTAGTAACAAACATTTTCTTCTCCTGGCCTCCATTATGTTCAATGGAGACTCTGTTCCAAGGACATACCAGGCTTGGGAGCCTCTGAGATACAGGTACAGGCTGAACCTATGAAGGGTCATGACCAAGCTACCTCCAATCGCCATGGCCCACAGCAAGAGGATCAGCAGTGCTGTCTATCTTTTATCATATTGGCCAATTTCCTCCATGTGTGGTAAATTCTCAGAATTGTTTTTATTTGCTTTTCTATCATTGTTGGTGACAGAGATATGGGACAGTATTTTGTATAGTTGTTAATACTTTGCAGTTCTTTTTGAGAACTCTTTCTTCATATTCTTTGACCCCTTGTCCATTGTGGAATGATTCTTGGACTTACTTAGTTTGCGTATCAGATCCTTACCAAAGATATTTGATGCAAAGATTGTTTTCCCATTTGGCCACTCCTTTTCTTATCCAAATTACGTTGATTTTGTTCAAGCAAAAACTTTTTAAAAATTTTAAGTCAAATGATCTGTTTTATGTTTTGTGATTACTTCTGTCCCTCGGTTAAGAACTTTTCCACTAGCCATACTTATAAAGGGTACCAGATGTTCTCTTCTAACTTTGTTTTGGTGATGTATTTTTTAATATTCAGGTTGTTTATAGCCAATATGAACTTATTGTGGTATGTGCTAAAAATAGCAGCCTAAATTTAATTTCTGCCAAACCACCTTCCAATTTTCCCAATACATCTCCACCAAGCGATTTGTTTGTGCATCTAGCAAACAATAGATGACTGTTTAAGTTTGCTTCTGTTTCTTGCTTATCTAATCTTTGCCCCCAGTCTAATTTTCTATTTTTTAATCATCCAAATAGTTTTGATGATTTTTGCTTTGGAGTATGATTTATAATATAATTTGGGAAGTATTATTCCCAGAATGGGCATATTTTAAGATGAGTTGGGAATGTGTGGTAAACAATTCCTTTTAATTTTTTTTCACATACTGTACCATCATTTATAAGAACCAGAAAAGTCTAGTGCCTTGTCTAGAAAGCAACAGTAGTATAATATTGCTGGTAATAAATGTCCATAGATTCCAGCCTGGTGAGGAGAGCATAGGCCCGCAAACCCAATAGCTTAGGTGCTGGAATATAGGTTGCCATCTCTGCAGAGCTGAGTCCATTAACTGCACTAGCTTGTGGTGTGTGTTCTAGCCTCTGAAGAGCCCAAGTGGTTCTAGAAGGTAGACACACCATTTTGATGAGTGGTGAATCAGTCATGCAGGGGCCCTGATTTTCCATTTTGGTGAGGACCTCAGAGTTCATTTGGTCCAATCAGAACCTGATCAAGAATCTCTTCTATAAAATACCCTGCCCATGGTTATCCAGCTTTTTGTTTGAAGACCTCCAAGGAAAGGAAAGCTGTTGCCTCCCATGCAGCCCGATACACTTTTTGATGGTTCCAAATATCAGGAAATTATTTCTTACGTGAAGACAAACTCTGTCTCTTTGCCATGTCAACTAATTGTTCCTAGTTCTGCCTTCTGGCATCAAGCACACCAAAGCTAATCCCTCTGCCATGTGACAGCCCTAGATGGCTATCAGATCTTCCCTAAGGTTTGTCTTCACAGAATCACATAGAGTCCACAAGTTCAGGAATCCTCATCAACTAGGTGGTGCCCTGGAGACAGTGTTGGACCTGGAATCTGGAAGACTTGAGTTAGCATCCTGCTTCATACACTTACTAGCTGTGTGACCTTGGGCAGATCACTTAACCACTCTCAGACTCAGTTTCATCTTTTAGTAAATGAGGATAATAATAGCACCTACCTTACAGCAATCCTGTAAAGATTAATGAGACAATACATGTGAAGTGTTTTATAAACCTTAAAGCGCTATAGAAAAGTTAACTGCTATCAGCAGCACCATCATCAGCATCATCATCATCAGTATCGGTAGAAACTGTGTCTAAAGTTCCAAAACCAAGCAAGGAGTTATTTTACAGTTTGTTATTGATGCATTAGTTCATATAAAGTAACTCTGTGGGATGGCAGACTCAAACTTCTTCCTGCTTGAGGGGGGAAAGTGACCATTTGGATGATGGTCTCCTGTCCTTTGTATCTCAAGAATGTCTTTTGTACTCTGGCCTAGAAAGGAAGGGCAGCTTTACCAACATAAACAGTAGGCAGTTTCCTGTGTCAAAGAACTTAGACGTATTGGAAAGCATTTCCTACACAAAATTGTCCCTTTCAGTGTCCTTCTGGTACCTACCACTAGATACAAGTGACTTCATGGTGACCCTTGATTATCTCACATCACCCACAGAACCATAGAGTAGAATCATATGGTGTTTTTTTTTATTTTTTTTAAGGCAATTGGGGTTAAGTGACTTGCCCAGGGTCACACAGCTAGTAAGTGTCAAGTGTTTGGTCTGAGGCCAGATTTGAACTCAGGTCCTCCTGACTTTAGGGCTGGTGCTCTATCCACTGCACCACCTGGCTGCCCTGAATCATACAGTTTTTGAGGTAGAAGGGAGTTGACTGCGTCAGACTTGCCCTCTTCCCTGAGGCTTAGACTTTCTTCCCTCAATCAAAATATTTTCATGAATTCCTTCAGAACCTTTCTCTCTGCCGTGTAGCAATAACTTAGAAAGTTAAACTAATTCTTACTAATGTATTAGCTAACTAAGTGGAATCCTTTTCAGGTAATGTAATGCCATAACCCCAACAAACTGCCCACATCGAAAACAAAGAATGCATCATAGTGCGTTGGCTGTGGTGGAAAGTCTGAACTTGGAGGCAGAGGACCTGGAGTCAGATGCTGGCCCTGCCATTTACTTCCTTTCTGACCTTGGACAAGTCATTTATCCTACTGGGGTTGCCTTCCTCAGACACTCTTTAGCTTTAGCTTATCAACATCTTTTAGTATGGTTCTCAAAACAGAACATGATATGCCGGTTCTGGTCTGAGCAGAGGAATGCTCTATGGTACTATCTATCTCCTCTCTAGTACTGGTTATTCTGCCTCTCTCAACAGCCTAATTTCCCATTACCTTTGTTTGCTGGCCATTTCGTTAATGTTCACTAAGACCCTCGGGTTTTTTTTCTTTTCAAATGGGCCAATGTCTAGCTCTGGTGTCTCCAAATTATACTTCATAAATGGTTTTATGAACCTAGGTCTAAGGCTTCGCCATCCTTGTTTGATCTTCCTCTTTCTCCCAATGTAGCTATTAAAAGACCAAAATGTTGTTGTCGTTATCATTCCTGAACAGCCTTAGTTATTTCTGACCGTTATCATGCCTGCCACTATTCTTGCAGGACTGACACATTTATGTTCTCTTCTGTCTTTATCGTCCCATTTTCCATCTTCTGTACAAGTGTTTTTAGATGAAGTTGACAGTTGTAACCATCTCAATTTACTTATACAACTCCACCTTTTCCTTCGAACCTGAGTTGTTTCCTTTTGTATCTTCAGAATTCTATTCTTGAGAGCTTTTCATAACTCCAGGGTTTGTTTCCCTTGTAGAATTGTAATCCATGGGACCTAGCCTTTCTTTGAACCCTTTGAAATATGTTCACCAAAAGTCTAAGGTATAGGTCAGGTGCTGCTTATCTTGTCTGTCACAAAGTCCAAGATGGAGAAGTCAGTTCTGAGAGTTCCTGTCTGTCTTATCCTAACAACAAGGTCCTCGGTATTTTTAAGAATCACATCCAGAATGGACAATCCACTGGTTGGTTCCACCACCTTTTGAGTGGTGGGCCATCATTGAGACCAGTAAAAAAAAAATTATGGTATGCATAATGTAAAAAACCATTATTTAGACCAGTAAAAAAAATGTTACTGTGATTTGGAGGTAGAGAGGGAGAGAATGAGGAAGAAAAGAGAGAGGGGAGAAGGGAAAAGAGAGACAGAGTAACAGAGAGAAATCCACAGAGACAGAGATAGAGAGACAGAAAGAGCAGTATGTGTTTACGTACATGCTTCAGCAGACCTCTATACCTAAAGGCTTTCATCCCTACTTTTTCACATTCCTCAGTATACTTCTCACTGTCACTGCTGTTTCTTCCTCCACTAGTCCTCACCCAAATGGTCACCTCTACTTTTCCCCCTTCTGCTTCTTTGATTTCATCACCTGAGTATATCTTCTTCCTGTAAAGCCCTCACTACTCCATACACACACACACACACACACACACTCTCTCTCTCTCTCTCTGCCTATGTGGGTCTGATCCACTTAAGGTCTCTGGGATACTTCTAAAGTCACGTTTGACTGCTAACTTGAATATCTCTCCTTCAGCTTCCTTGTTGCCCATAATTTGAAGATTGATGTATAAACATTTAGTCATGTGCCATACTGATGGATTTTCTTGGATTTTGTCTCCTGTTAATTCCTATGCTTCTGTATTGCTGATCTTCTTCAACACTTCAACACTCTTGGATTTTTAACTAAGCTGCTATCTACCTATCTTCCTATCTATCTATCTATTGGTCTATCAGTTTTCTCCCTCTCTTACATTATAGGTTAAAACTTTTTTTTTAATTCAATTTACCAAATTCTAGGCAAATACATTCTTAGCATCCCTTTATAGGTGTCCTCCATTCCTGTTCGGGAACACATCATTTATATGTGGCACAGACTCTGGGTCTGTGCAACATGCTGCAATCCGCTATTTGCACTGGCAGGCTGAGTCCCCAAAGAATTACTGTAAACTTTTCCACTCGGGATTCTACGTGTAACCCAGAAAGGTTAGAGGTAGTTTTCTAATACTATATACCTTGGGAAACCCCATCAGTGTACTTTCTCCTAGGTATATTAGTTGATGTCAATTAAATCAAACTTACTTGGCTTTTAGAAAGGGGTATTCACTAAGCTGATATCATAAAATATCCTTACCCAAAGTCGGTGACATACTCCCCAACCAAATTGTACAGAGTCCAGGGGAATGTTGGCTCAAACATAAAGCTAAAAAGACAGTGGGGCAAAAGGGACAAGGGTGCAATCCACAGTTCTTAGAAGTCCTTTTGCTGAGGTCTCCAAGATGTTCCCTTGAGGTATGATATAGTTTCTCGTGGGGGTTTTCTCCTGCTGGGCTCTTTGTAAAGCCTTATATCTGCTTGTCCAGTTTATCGTTGATTCCGTGACAGATATTGTCATCAGCTGTTCCAGGGATGCTGCTAGGACATTGATGGGAAGATGGGAAGTCCAAATCTTTGGAACCTCCGAAGTCCAAGAAAAGAACCTTGTTCTTTTTCTGGCTGAGGTGATGTAGGGCTAGAGAACTGGACCAAGGTCAGGGCACTACCCTTTCTGCTGCTGGATGCTTGAGTCTCCTCACTTCTAAACCAGATTTTCATTGTATTCAAGTCCTCTAGGGTGTGACCAAGTTTCCCAACCAATAGGAAGAGGCTTCTTCAGTTTCAGTTTATTCATGACTTTCAAGGACTTGTGTACTTAGCCTATAGTCTTTGATTGATTGAGATATGCTCTCATCTGACTAAGATATCAAGGTGTGGAACATTATCATTTGCTCACTAACATTTAAATTTTGATCTAAGTTCCAGAAATCCAAGTCCTTTTCTCTAACCCCATTTCTTAATCAACTGTTTGCTCTTCAAATCTGCTTTTCATTTGTGTGGTCTTTATTGCTGATTGGCAGCAGTGATAATGAAAAAAAAAAAACACTTATGCCCCTAAAGTCTTTGGTTTATTGCCAATGATTATGTAATCTTCATTAATGCTTTCTAGATTCCTTCTCACTGGGTCCTTTAAACTTAGATGAATTTCCAGAAATGGGTAGCAGTCATTAGGTTTGCTATGTCTTCGGTAGGTTTTTTATCATATCTTGGATATATGCCTATGAAGAATGAAAACCTCAAGAGACAGAATTTCTTGGTAGTTAATCAATTTATTAATCAGACTAGCCTGCAATCAGCAAATTGATGGTGGTTTCTCCTGGTAATCAAAGATGCCAAGGGAGACTCTGAAAAACCTTAAATATCTTTTGAACGGGAATTCCAAATAAGTAATAATCACCCTTGATTGGTGGACATTTAATGAGAAAGTGCCATAAAAGTCTTCATCTTCTCTTGCTGATAATGTGGCTTGATCATGAAGCTCAATAATGTCCAGCAATGTGGGCAGGGGGAATCCATCTTTATCTGGACCTCTCTGGCTAGTTTTCTCCTTCATGAGCTAGGTCACCCTAAACTCTAATGGAGGGGAACCAAGGACAGGGGTTCCTTCTGTCAGGGTAAGCGTTCACCCAGACTAGATTTTTGTTTAAGTCTCCCACTTGGGTAGGGAGCATGTTCCTTGAAGGCTAGGAGCAGTCTCATCAATCAGCCATGCCTTTTAGAGACTGTCTTTAACAGGGGTTGGGCCTTTATAGAAAAAGAAAGAAAAAAGAGTGGATCACAATTAATAATTAGTTATTAATATAATATTATAATATTAATTATCTCATGCCTCTCCAATTGTTGTTCAGTCATGTTTTAGTTGTGTCTGACTTTTTGTGACCCCATTTGGAATTTTCTTGGCAAAGATACTGGAGTGGCTCTCCATTTCCTTCTCCAGCTCATTTTCCAGATGAGGAAAGTGTCTGAGACCTGACTTGAACTCCAGTCTTCCTGACACCAGGCCCAGCACTCTATCCACTGTGCTACCTAGACGCCCTTATAATGACTCTGTTGTCACCATCACCAAATAGTTGTTTCATTAACCCTCAGTGGAGAGATGCCAACCACCATTATGTCTTCCTCTCAGCAAACTGGATTATCATACCTGACAACAAGTATGGATCCATCATTCCTTGGAAAATAAACAACAGGTTCTTCCTCCAATGGTCCTTCCTCTTCAGGAAGAGCCCCATAGCTATTATTTGGCTCTAAATGTTTAGTGGCCCTCCTTCACTCTCCATCCTATAGACTTAGGGTTTTCTTCTGCCTCTTCAGATCTTTTTTTTGTCTTTACATAGTAGTTGCCTCCCTTCTTAAGGGTTTCTCTTAAGGGAAATATTCATTATATTTGATAACATGGAGAAGGCTTCAATGAGACCCTTTACCTTTTCTATTAGGTAACATTCACTTATCTCTAGCAGACATTAAATAGTGTGAGAATAAATGAACTCTTCCTTTATATGGTAAACCATACCTATCTAAAACCAAGAGCTAGCTTTATCAATAATGTGAAAACATTTGAGGCCTTTCCAGTAAGATTAGGAATAAAACAAGGATGTCCTTTGTCACCATAATTATTTGATAGAGTTCTAGAAATGCTGGCTATAGAAATACAAAAAGAAGAAGAAACATAGGCAGAAAAGAAAGAACATTTTGACTTTTTGTAGATGATATGATAATTAACTTTTAAAACCCTAGAGATTCACCTAAAATTAATGGAAACAATTATCAAATTATGTAAGGTAACAACATATAAAATAAACCCCTAAGTAATTATACTTTCCTCACATTACCATTAAACTTCAGAAAAGATCAAAGAATAAATTCCATTCAAAATAACTACAGAATATCTAAAATATCTGGGGGTCCACCTACACACAAGGAATTATGTGATCACAACTATAAAACCCTCCTTATATAAGTAATGGATGATTTAAAGAATTAGAGAGTGATGCATTGCTCAGTGCACTGGTCAAGGGCCCACATTCGATTAAATGGATCACTCAGAGCCGGAGGGTTCAAACAAATATTCTCTTTCATAAAAATATGTATAAATACTCCCCATGTGGAAGTAGTTCCCATAGGTTCCCTGTCATCTTAGAAATTCTTTAGCAACATCCCAGAAGCTTTTTTTTTTTATATATTCTTCTTGCCCAAAGGGCCCACATATGTTTCTGAGTTGTCTACCGGAAGGATTGACTCAAACTGTCCCTATATCTGCACTGCATAGCAGTCTCATCTGGTGTTGTCATAACATGGGGGGTTAACTCATGCGTCTTGAGTTCCACCAGCATCATCCTGGCCCACAATACTCAAGGTTGGGCACACCAGGATAATAGTAATAATGACAAATGACACCTAAATTAATTTTCTTATTCATTTCTCTACCAATTCAAGTATGAAAGAGTTACTTCATATAACAAGAGAAAATGATAACAAAATTCATCTGGAGGAGCAAAACTTCCAGTATCTCAAGGGAAGCCATACAAAGTGGTAAGGGTCCATAGAAACTAAATCTCAACCTATACTTCAGAGCAGTAATCCTCAAACCATTTGATACTGGTTTTAACAATATAGAAATATTGATCAATGTTGCAGATTAGGATACTTAGGACTCAGAAGTAGCTGAACATACTGTTCCGTAAACCCAAGGACACCAACTATTGGAGTCAGGACTCAAAAATCCAACGCAAATTGCTCTCCAAACCTGGAAAGTAGCATGGCAGAAATTAAGTTTAGGACAACATCTCCTACCATGTGTCATAGGAGGGCCCAGTGTCGATATCACCTAGACATAAAAGGTCCTCGTAAATACATGAGAAGAAGACAGAAGGAGACAACTTTCACAACTACAGATAGGGGGTGCATTTGCTACCACACAGGGGATAGAGATAATCATAAAGGAGAAAATCAACTGTTTTGATTACATCAAATTTAAAAGCTTTAGACAAGCCAAATCATTGCATTTAAAATTAGAAGCGTAAATATTATCTAGGAAAAATATTTGAAGCACATTTCTCTGATAAAGATCTGATATCAAAGTTGTAGAGAATTATTTATCAGTTATAGGACAGATATTTGCTTCAAATGCACAAGGAATGTTACACACAAAATACCAGCACATATTTAAAAAAAAAAACTTAAAACAGAATCCAATAACCTAGTAACTGTTACAATATCCTGGGAGGCTGATACTTAAACCTAATCATAACAGAGAACAGTTTTCAGGACTGCTACTTAAGAATTTTACATTTTACCTCCATTCTATGCAATCCAAACAATTGCTGGTATACATATAATCATAAAAGGTCCAGGACTGGGCCAGTCTTCTTCTTGGTGGCCATCCTACCTTATGCAAAAATTTCCCCTGACACCAAGCAGCTTTACTTGCTGGACCCAGGATGTCCAGACCTTTTGAACCTAGGAGGTTGATACTTGGACATTTCCACTCTGAGGCTTATATTCAGTCATCTACTCGGGAAAGAAAACACAAAACTGAAAAGAGAGACAGGGCGCTATTGCAGTCTCACCTAGTGAAATCTTCCCTAAAATAGCTGCTATAGGAATAAGATCACCAGCATGTCAAGGAGGAAAAGGGTCACCTGTTCCCACCCGTCTATGAAAGTTTCAGCGATACATGATGCTGCCTTGAGGGTCAGAGGAAGAAAGAGCCAACTGGAAGCTATATCTTCTTTTACCTGACACAGCACCCTTCCCCCTATCACTGGCACCAGGTGCAAGGACAACCAAGAGTACATTCAAGGTTTGCCAGGTTAAATGAAAATGCCAAGTCCTCCAGCACTTTGTTGCCACGTGGATAGAAGCAGCAAGAGAGTTCATCTCTAGTGCAAACAAAGGCTGTTTTCCCCGGAGTCTCTGGCAGTTCCTACGGGAGTTTCAGGAACACACTTCCTGGGATATTCCCTGTATGGCAATTCAAGTTTTGTTCCACTAATCTTTTTCTGTTGTTTGTATAGAGAAATATTTGTGTTTGTTAAGTTCAGAATTTAAAAAGATTGAAGGGGAGTAGATGTCGATTTCCTTTGCCCATCCATTCTAGAACTTCGCCGGCACTGTTGAGAAAAATTTGTTTGCCCCTAACCTAAATCTCTTACACAGTAGTTTAAGCAAGCATTTCTCCCTTTGTGCAGTCATATCACTGATCCTAGGGTGGTTTTTTTTTTTTTTTCAGGCACATCCATCCAAGAGTTTAAATATGTATAAATATCTACGGTTAAATAGAAGGAATGATGTCAGTGATATAAGTATCAGCTTAGCTTTAAGAAAAATAGAAAGAATTAATGTTTCATAATTCAAATTGTAAGTCAATAAAGTATAAATTACATTTCAACTTATGAAATATAACTTAAAGTGTACATCTGCTATATTTCACTGGAACAAATTGGAATCTAAATTTATTCATATTAAAACCATAATAAATGCCAATTCTCCAGCTTACACAAATCACTTATTTAATATATTCCTTCACAGTTAGGATGGGGGGGAAGGGAAGTGTTAGATGAATAGATTTTTAAAGGTGCGTAGAAATTCAAGTAAAATATGAGACTAATCAAGGATTTCAGTGAGTAGAAAATGAGAGAGAGAGAGAGAGAGAGAGATCAGTCACATTTTCATCCGACTGTTTTTTACAGTCTTTATTATTTTTACAATCTTTATTAAACATCATGGATCATAGCCACATTTTGTTCTCTACTCAGAGTATTTGTAACACTAGTTCCTCAGAAAGAAAAGTAGCCTTGTAAGTCATTTCTAAATGTATATATTAAAATAGGATTACAAAGGAAAGAAATTATGTTGAAAAAAAAGATGTAATTTTTTTCAAGCAAGTTCACAGAATCCATAAACTCTGTGAACACTTTGGGAATTTAAGAACCTCTCATCTGCTTTGCCTGAGATCATGCTAGCCACCCCTCCCTTTTTTTATTTCATCTGAAGCACAATAGATCCTACTCCAGTCCCTAATTTTAATTTTATGTGTGTCTTTCTGTTTCAAGTGTGTTTCTTGTAGACAACTTATTGTCAGATTCTGATTTCTAATCTATACTGCTATCCACTTCTATTTTGGGGGTGAATTAATCTCATTTATAGTCACAGTTAGGACCGATAACTGTATTTCCCTCCATCCTAATTCTTTTTTATATTTATCTTCTTTTTTTTACCTTGTCTCCTTTTTAAGAGACTCCCTTAATCTATTCTCCATCTTATCCACTCAGCCCCCTTTCTTTCCTGCTTCCCTGTTAAATAAGATGAGTTGTTTCTGTGCCCAACTGCATGTGCGTGTTTATTTTTCTTTCCTTGAACTAGTTCAGATGACAGTGAAGTTCAAGTGTTTCCCGCTCCTCCCCACTGCCTCTCCCATTGTAATAAACTCTTCTTTGCATGCTCTGTTTATGAGAGAGAATTTTCCCCAGTCTTCCTTTCCCTTCCTGCCACTTCCAGTGCATTCCTCTTCCCCACCTTCTTTGTTCTTCTTCTGGCATCATCCCAACATAATAGAATCACACCCAAGCCCTCTGTCTAATTAGACTCTCTCCAAGCCCCTTGGTGATGAAAATGTTCTTAGGACTCACAGGTATCCTCTCCCCATATAAGAATGTAAACAATTTAATCTCGTTTAGTCCCTTATGATTTCTTATTCATGTTTACATTTTTGTGCTTCTCTTAAGATGTGGGTTTAAATGTTGTATTTTCTATTCAGCTCTGGTCTTTTCAGCAGGTATACTTGAACGCCACCTGTTTCATTAAATGTCAATTTTCCCCCTGTAGGATTATACTCAGTTTTTCTGGGTAGGTTATTGTAATTATAATCCTAGATCTTTTATCTCCTGGAATGTCGTATTCAAAGTCTTTCTTTAATAGTGGTAGCCTTTAAATCTTGTGTGATCCTGACTGTAGCTCTCTGATATTCGAATCTTTCTTTCTGGCTGCTGCTGGATTTTCTCCCTGTCTTTGGCACACTGGATTTTGGATACAATATTCCCAAGAATTTTGTTCTGAGGTTTCTTTTAGGAGATGATTGGTGGATTCTTTCAACTTCTACTTTTCCCTTTGGTTCTAAGCTATCTGGACAATTTTCCTTTATAATTTTTTGGAAAGTTATATCTAGGGCTCTTTTTTTGTTCTTGGATTTCAGGTAGCCCAATGGTTCTTAAATTACCTCCCCTCGATCTGTCTTCTAGATCAGTTGTTTTTCCTGCATTTCACATCTTCTTCATTTTTTTCCAGTCTTTTTAAAATTTTTTTTTAATATTTTTAGGCAATTGGGGTTAAGTGACTTGCCCAGGGTCACACAGCTAGTGTCAAGTGTTTGGTCTGAGGCCAGATTTGAACTGAGGTCCTCCTGACTTCAGGGCTGATGTTCTATCCACTGTGCCACCTAGCTGCCCCTTTTCCAATCATTTTACTTTGTTGTATTATATCTTGATGTCTCATGGACTCATTAACTTCCATTTGGCCAATACTACTTTTCAAGAAATTATTTTCTTCTGTAAGGTTTTGTACCAGTCTTTTCACTCTCTTTTCATATCTCTTTTTCATAGCTCCTATTTGGTTTTTAAAATCTTATTTTACCTCCTTTTTTAGTGCTTCTAAGAATTTTAGTTGGTCTTGTGTTCAGTCTTCATTTTTCTTTGAGGCTAAACTCCCAGTGTGGGAGCCAGGGCTGATGGAAAGCTTTCTTTGAGTTAGCAGAATAAATCCTAGGAAGTTCCCTGAAGCACCTTAAGTCCAAGTGAATCATCCAGGGATATACAACTAATAAATACAAGAAGCAAAATTTGAACCTAGATCTTTTGGCCACTGAGCCCAGTCCTTTATCCATAATACCACACTGTTCCCATAAACCAATGGTACAGGTTGTTTTGTTTTGTATTATTAGAAGACATGAGATGTTTAGGTAAGCATTTTTTGCATGCTGTATATGAACATGATGTCACTGACCCATTGTGAATAAGATATGTGATGAATTTGTTGAACTGCGATTTTTTTTTGTCAGTGATGATGCGTCTGTGCTATCCCCACTCTTTCCCAGCTTGTGACGAACAAACTAGGACGTAAGAGGCATTCCATAAATATGTACTGGCTGAATGAATAATTGGAAAAATAACCAGTAACCGTGTTAGCGAGGGCTAAGCAGGAATGTTTGTAACCCCCATGCAGAACAAAGGTGGTTGGCTCACATGCAGACACAACGTGTCCATGCCGTTGTTGTGCCCATATTCTGATCACTGGTGCCAATTTTACTTCTGAATCAGAATGTGGCCTTCTATCTGGCGCTAGGAGAAATTTAGAGAATTTGATTTAATCCAACAAATTCTTCTTAAGTTAGGGAAGGGAAGGGAGTAGGCATTTATATAGCACCTCCTGTGTGCCAGGCACTATGCAAATATTATCTTAACTTTTTAAATATTATCTCCTTTGATCCTTGCAACAAGCCTACAAGGTGGGTGCTGTTATTATCCCCATTTTACAGTTGAGAAAACTGAGGCAAACAGAGGTTAAGGGACTCGCCCAGGGTTACACAGCTAGTAAGCATCTAAGGCTGGATATGAACTCAGGTCTTCCTGACTCCAGGCCCAGGGATCTATCCACTTTGCCGCTTAACTGTTTTGTTAAAGAAAATTCCTGTCATATGCAAGGCAACTTGCTTGTTGATGTCTGTTCAACAAGGAAAATGACACAGCCCCTGTGCTCAAGCAGATTACATTCTATTTGGGTTGAAAGGACATGTTGAAAGGTTAGCAGATAATAGACCAAAATAAATATGGACAAGGAAAGGATATCAATATCAATCATAGACCTTAACATTACTGAAAAAAAAAGATTGGGATAATAGAGATAGGAGTATTATTTCAGTGAGTCTTAGGGAATTCCCAGGTGAGGAAAGCCCCTCTGCCAGTGCAGGTTGGTGTCTTATTGTCAAAGGTGGGACTTAAAGTCAGATCTTCCTCTACAAATCCATATACCTTTTTTCCTATTTCTTTAAAATCTTTTTGAGAAAAAGCTACCTATATTTTGGAGATATCCTTGATGAAAGTCTGACAAGGGAACAGATTTTTAGCAAATTCTAATCTATTGAAGATCACATCTTTACAATCCCATAATTACCTGAAAAGAAGAAGGGAATGCTGAATCCCACTGTATTTATTACTTCTTGACGAAAACAAAGCATCAGATTTGGTGGAGGAAAATGCAAGTCCCAGAAGCAGAGCAGTGGCATCTGCAGTGGGAGATTTTAGCTCGAAAATAAAGTGAGAACATCTTGTGTTTTTGTAACACTTATCTTTTAGACCACCTGCAGATGAGCCCAGGCTGAGCATCCCTGCCTTCTATTACCTAGATCATGGCAGAGGCATGCTGCTGAGCCCAGAGGTATTAGAGCCAGCCCATGTAGCACTTTATATTAGTGATTTGTCGAGTGTTCAGAAGGCCCTCTAATAACTAACATTTTGAAGGGAAAAAAAGTAGGTACTGTGCAAATATTTTCTTTGGGGGAATTTTTAGTCTATTCTTTCACTTATTATTAGGAAGTATATAGCACTGATTTTTACCTATTTTCCTAAGCATTACTCTTTGCTTTTCCCTGTTTTTCTTTGACATTTTTAACAGAATGCCTGGATTTTTAATATTTGATAAAGCACCCAGAGATAATTATTATTAGTTCAGTAACAGAAGCTGCACTTAATCACGTATGCCTGGTGATATTCAGTTTTCTGCAGTTTAGGAATGAAAATCACCAGACTAAATGGGTCTGATGATATGCAAACCATACCAAGAAGGTTTCTCTTTCACAGTTCAGTTATTCAGTCCATAAGTTTTGAGCTGCATTACTGTGTATCCCATTTTCAAATGAATTAACTTCATGAGCTGTAGAAGGAAGAAGGAATTGTCATCTTTCTGAATTTGTTGAAGGCTGTGAAATCAAAGAGTTATTTATGGCATCTGAAGTGGTAACTTTTTTTTTAACCTTAATAGGATATTTAGAGATTAATAAAACAATCATTCATCTTGAATAGGCAATCTGACTTACTAGGTAGAAAAAAGAAGTGTTACATTTTGAATTTCACATTGCAGTTTAACAAATCAAGTCAGCAAGGCACTGTGCCAGGTGCTAGGGGTACAAAAATAAAAATAAAACAATCCCTGCCTTCATGGGGCTTAAAGTCTACCAGAGAATAACATTCTGGAACTTTCCACAATAGTACTAGCTAAAGTAGCATAGAAAATGTCTATGCTGGCTTCTGTGCAAGGAGATTCATTGCCAGAAATATCAGAAGCACCGCAGTTCAGTGAAAGAGAAGTTAGGACACCTAATTCAAGTTGGGACCTGCCACTGGGTGATTACTTAACCCCTCTATGCCTCAGTTTCCCCAACTCTAAAAGGAGAAAGTAGGACTCATTGCATTAAAAGGTCCTTTCCAGCTTAAATGTATGATTTTATTAAATATATGGTCCTCTCTAAGCATCAGTAATTGACAGAAGACAATTAAATCATACAGTAAAACCCAGGACTGCAGGTGATTTCACACAAATACAAAAAAAATGTGAACCAAGGATACTTTTATAAGGAGGTGAATTCGACCTGATATGTATCATTTGTTGAACCCTAGAAGGGGCTATATGCCAATTCAAAATAAATAGAAAAGACAAGGGGGTATTATAGAACTATCATATTCTAAGAAGGTATATCCTCATGTGCAGGAGACAATTTGAGTGGGGATCAAAGCTGGACCTGAACAGAAGGAATAGACTATGGATTTTAGAAATGTATCACAGTGTGTCACAGAGGTAAGATACAGTAATGATTGACTTCATGTATCTAGACATATACTAAAGCACTCTCTCTGTCTCTCTCTCTCTCTCTTTCTCTCCCTCCCTCTCTCACTCTTCCCCTCTCTCCCCCCTCTCCCTCTCCCTCCCCCTCCCTCCTCCATCCCTCCCTCTCTCTTCGAAAATCAGAACAAGTGGTAAAGTCTTTAGTTGCATTAATTTTCTTTGCATTCTTCAAGAGGTGCGGAAAAGAACCAGTGAGACTCTTATCCCATAACAAATTCTGACCAATAAGACAATTAACTGAATGCTAAAATAAAAATGATGAGAATTTTTTAAAGTGATCTCTTGATATTAAATTTCAGTATTAAAAAGAAAAAATCCATACATAGTCTGACAGACATCCCAAATTTTAAGAGAACATATTTTGAAGTGTTTAGACAGAGGATAGATAGGCTCCATTGACTAAAATTCTGTAAGTAAAGTCAGCCTAAGAAGGATGAGAAGTCTCAAGAATTAATTTCTAATAACATAAACAGGATGAGGAAGGAAACAAACTGCTGTTTAACTAACAGATTTTTTGAGGATATACATCCACACATACATATATGTGTGGGTGTGTATAACATTTCACAAAGATAGCTGAAGCTGAATACAGAAGTGTGGTCTCTAAGAATGGTGTCAGGATGGTTGTACTAATTCCCAGCACCTTTAACAGAATGTTAGTGTGCCTGTTGCTAGAGATGAGAATTGGTGCCACCATTCTAGAAAGCAGTTGGAAATTTGCAAAGAAGGTGATTTAAATATTCATGCCCCTTGACTAAGAGATTTCATTGCTGGACATGTAACCTGAGGAGGTCAATGACTAAAAGAAAGACCTCATATATGCCTAAATATTTATGGCAGCACTGTTGGTGGTAGCAGAGAGCTGGAAACATTGAAGCACATTGATTATGGGGTACATAAACAAAGTGAGGTACATGAATGTAATGGAATATTACTTATTCTTACTAAGAAGTGATGAAGGTGATAAATGCAGAGAACCAGGAAAAGACTTGTACCAACAAATGCCAAATGTAGTAAACAGAATCAGGAAAACAATACACACCACTGATGATAACAGTGTAAGTGGAAAAAAAAAAAAAAACAACAGCAGCAAAACAGTAGGAAATGAATACTATAAAAGTGTAATGACTAAATTGGGTGCCAAAGAAGAACTATGAGAAGATGCCTCCCCGACTCCTTTGTAGATGCAGGGACTATGAATATGGTCCATGGCATAGTGTGTCAGACTTTCCCCACATACCAGTCTGTTTTGATGAACTTTTTTCCTTTAAAAAAAAAAAAAAAAACTTGTTGTAAAGGATTGCTCTCTGGGAAGGAGAAGAGAGGAAATATACATTGGGAAATGTAGATGATATAAAAATAATAGAAATTAAATTTACTTTTAAAAAGATTAAGTATGGGGCAACTGGATGGCACAGTGGATAGAACACCGGCCCTGGAGTTAGGAGGACCAGACTTCAAATCTGACCTCAGACACATAACACTTACTAGCTGTGTGACCCTGGGCAAGTCACTTAACCCCATTGCCTAGGCAAAAACAAAAAAGAAAAGATTAAGTATGAAGAATATTAAAGCTCCGAGTGAACTGAGGCTGACAGTGAATTTTAAGGGCAATGAAAGGGCTTTTTGAGTTATGTTGTGGCAGGAGGAAGGTCAGAGAAGGGCTAAGCGAATGCTTGGGATGCATGGCATATTAGCGAACAGTCGAGAAGGTAGAACTCTTCGCCTCTGATTTTATTTCTGTCAAGGAAATGTTCTTTGTTTTGTTTTGTTTTTTAAATGCCAACAGGGCAGAGTCGTCTACCTCTAGAAGTCAGTGAAATTGGCCAGTATGTTGCCTTGAGCATGGTACTTGTAGGCACTGAATAGATGTTTGTTGAATCAAGTTTGCTTAAAAAATTCTAGAATGTATATTAATTTTAAAAAAGAGATTGGAAAGGCAAGCAGTGGTCCGTAAGAGTCAACATAGCATCACCAAGAACCCGTAATAAGACCACCACCACCACCACCACCAGTAATAATGTAGTGAGGTTGATGTGATCTGTGGGGTCACTTTCACGGAGCGTGCTGAGTCAGTGACCATTCTGCTTCTTTTTCTAAGAGACTCAGAGCTAAAAGTCTTTTACTTGGAGATGATCAAGAGCCCCCTGATTGGTTGTGAAAATGTAAGAGCAAATTGATTCAGTGAGTGTATGAATAAGAGTTACCTAGACCCTCAGCATCTGTTTTCCCTTCCAGCTATGAATTGTCTCGGTATGGTACTCTTTCTGGCTGTTTCCTGAGGGGGAGAGGAGGAAAAAGGTTGATTCCCTCTTCCTCTTCCTTACCCTAGGCTCCATCCACTGAGGAGGACTTACATCTCAAGCTAGATAGGAGGAGGAGAAAGAAGAAGCATTCACACAGAGCTTTAAAATTTGCAAAGATGCTTTATATAATATTATATCATTTGATCTTCATAACAACCCTGGGATTTGGGTGCTGTTATTATCCCCATTTTACAAATGAGGAAACTGAGACTAAGAGAGGTCAAGCAGCTTGACCAAAGTCACATAGCCAGTAAGTGCCTGGGGCAGGATTTGAACTTAGGTCTTCCTGACTCCAGGTCTAACCACCCTTAACCACCGAGATTAAGGAAGCAGGAGGCTGGAATGCACACGCAGTAGGACTGGGAAAGTGGCAGCTGAAGAATAGAATTGCTGCTAGTGTTCCCTCTGCAAACTTCCCAGAGCTGGGGGTGATTTTGATGAGGAGTTTGGACCCCGGGACTTCAGAGAACAGACTGACCCCGTGTGTGGCACCAGCTCAGCTATGCATCAGAAGAATAAATATAGCAAGAGAATGTTTAGCTTACTGCAAATGATAAAGAAGGGCAGGAGGCTCCTGTGTGCATACAAAGCTCATCAAAATCCAATCAAGGGCCGAATAGGTGGATTGTGTACTGTGGGTTGCACAGAGGCATGTTTTCTTGAGACTTTCTGAGCTCTGACTTAGAGGTGTTGTCAGCTAACTCAACAGGAAGAGAAAAGAAACAAGCCTATTAGGAAAAATACATGGATAAAATGGTGTGTGATAGGAGTTTGTAAATCTAGTAAACAAAGATCGTGTTGTCTTATGGCATTAAAAATGCCATTTCTACGGATGGATCCTGCATGTAAAAAAAGTGCACAGAGAGAAGCATCCCTTAATTGGGGGACAAAGAACCTTTTTCAAGACAGCCTGCATTAACAATGAGACTGCTATTTCCTGGTTTCCTAGTCCCTGCAGACATCTCAGCTATAGAGCAGAGCTGGGGTCTCATCTGATTCAGCTGCACTCATCTAGAGATAGGACTTTTCTGTCGTATTATATATGCATACCATGCAAATATATAACAATCAAAAGCCCCCTGTAAGCTGGCAATTAGAATTTTATTACTATGGCTATCTGTTATGTTTCCAGTAACGTAGTAGTATTGTTATATACGAGCTAGGTGATGTCACTTACGTCACTGAACCTTGTGCCTCAGTTTCCTCTTTATTAAAATGAGAAGGTTAGACTAAATGATCTCTCAGGCCTTTTTTCAGCTCAAAATCTATGATTCTGAGATCCTGCTAGCCTCCCATTTCCTTTTCAGGGTAAAGAGGAAAAACTGCCTTCATCCGGATGTTTTTTAAATTATCTGTTTAAAAAATTCAAGGTAAAATTTTAAGATCGTTATTTGACCAAGGGAAGCAGGCTCATAGGAGAGCAAAGATTCACAGAATCTGAAATTTGGAAGAGACCCCAGTAACCCTTGGCTCCAAAAATACTCAACAGATGATCATTGACCCTCTGCTGGAATACATCCAATAAAGGGGAACTCACTAGCTCCCCCCCCCATATCCTTTGAGATAAAAGGTTGTTAGGAAGGTTTCCTCTAGTTATTGTTTTTGTTTTTGTTTTCCTTCCATCAAATTTGAATCTGTTTCTTTGAGGTTCTGCCATGGCTCTTTTATTCATGGTTCTTCCTTCTGGGGCCAAACAGAAAAAAGCTAATTCCTCTTTCACATGACCAGTCTTTCCAAGTTCAAATCCCCCCTCAGACACTTAGTCAAGTTGTGTGACCTTGGGCAAGTCACTTCACCTTGTTTGCCTTAGTTTCTTCAACTGTAAAATGAGCTGGCGAAGGAAATGGCAAACCACTCCAGTATCTTTGCCAAGAAAACCCCAAATGGGGTCACGGAGAGTTGGGCATGACTGAACAATCAGTGTCACTAGGAAGTCATTGTAAACTGACTGAGGTTCTAAATCAGTCAGCAAATATTGACTGAATGGCTCCTCAATGACCACCTCAGTTTCCTCATCTGTAAAATGCAGGGGTTTGGCTAGATGACTTTTCCAGTCCCTTCTCATTCTAGATCCCTGCTCCTACTACTACCCTCTGTGCTCTGTGTGCTGTCCATTTCATAGATCACAATACAGTCTGCTCTGTAATCCAGCCATTTACCCAGAAGAGCAGAATGCTTAAATAATTCAAAGCAAAGACTTGAATTCAGTTCAATTCAACAAACATTTACCGAGCACCTACTTTGGCCAAGTCACTTGAAGATTGTAATTAAAATTACGTATGGCTTCTGTCAGATATGGCCCTAAGAATTAAAATCTAAGATAGATCATATTATGTGTCTTGAGGATAAAATCCTAGCTAAGGCCGCTTGAAAATTAAAGTTTAAAAAGTGTTTCTTTGCTGATGTTGAAAAGAGTGTGCCATGCATGTGAAAGTAACCTTGATATGATGCTGATTGCCATTTTATAAATAAAGTCCAAAGATTTCTCCATTTGGGGAAGCTTAATTTTTTTTTTCAAATCATTTCATTCCGATCTCTTTTATGCTTAAATAAGTCTTTCATTTTAATCCATTTGCTGTAATCAGTTTGGAAGAAAAATATGTAAAAAGAAGTATCTCAAATTAGAGAAAGTCCAACTTTTCTCCCAAAGAATTTTTAATTTTTAATCATTTCCCGTATAGAACACAAATGTCACTAAAATAAACAATTCCATCGCTTAATTCTCCATTGTACCAGTTAGTCCAGTGGGGAGCAGATTCTGGCCTTCTAGTGCCATCTGCTGGCTCACAGTTAGCTGGGTCTGCAGTCCTCTCCGAGCAGACATTTTGTGTTTCTGTTTATACGTTTGTGTGAAAGATGGCTGTTTGTTAAAATGGAGACTGAAGTATTTAGTGTGGGGGGGGGGGGGGGGGGGCGGGTAACGAGTTGGGAAAGGTCTCTCTCCTTTTCTTTTTCTGGACACAGGAATGAGTGTCATCACTCACAGTTCTGCATGCCCCCCTTTGTCAGAATGGAGAAAAAAATGCTCTCATCTCCAAGGTTAAACCTTTGGGGAAAAAGGAATATGGGAGCGACCCAATGCCTGCCGCTAGAGCTATACATTTGACAGATGTCTGTCCTTAGCACTTTTCTGGCACAATGAAGAAAGCCACGCCCCCAAAAAGCCTGCCTCTTTAGGTGCACAGTCAGGCAATGGAATGTCAATCTAAAAGGGGAGGCTTGCAAAGCTGTTCAGTTCCCCAGGACCATAAATATCCATACAAAAGGTTTAGCCCTCATTTCTGGCTTAAAAGCTGCAAGTGCCTAAGACTAACTGTGGAATGCGGGAGGACCTGCTGTGGTCCTTGGGGTGGGGGGTGGGAAGGGGAAAGTTGGATTAAGGATTAAGGGAAAAGTGACCAAAGCGCTCAGGGTTATATGGAGAAATGTTAAAAGTAAACAAGAAAATCCACCTAGACCAAAACCTTGGCCCGCATCAAAATTTGATTTTCCAGTAAGTAAAGGAAAGGCTTTGGGTGACCCATAATCCTTCTTGCTTTTACAAATAGGGAAAGAATGTTCCAAGGACAAAAGCAACTCAGCACTGGATGACAGGACCACCTTTTGGGGCATGGAGGTCAGTGTAGAGGTGATCACCCTGGAACAACAACCCCTCCCTTGCCAAAGGGTAGATTGATGAAATGTCTGAAAAGCATCTCTGGTCATGAGGGCCCAGTGACCTCACAGCTGGAGAGGAGGTGAGGAATCCATGTACCAGTGAGTCAAGCTCACGTAACATAGCTAGGAACACATCAATAGAAACATGAAGCTCCTTAGAGAGAAGACTGGAAAATATGGACATTCTGGGCATCTCCCCCCAACCCCATTGTCCTAAAAGGGGATATGAAACTGATTTAAGGTTCACAAAGGAGTCTATAGACCTTTGAGCCTCACAACAATCTACAGGAGAGAAAACTGAGGCTTGGAGAGAAGTGACTTGGCCAGGGTCACACAGCCAATAAATACCATCAGTATTTGAACCCAGGTCTCTTCACATGCCCGGGCCTTTTATTATAACTACACCAAAACCTCGTTTAATAGTTAGTTATGGTGGGTCCCATCCCCATTCAGTGGTCTCCACTTTGTACTCCAGGGAGGATGTTACATTACTCCCTAGCTGGCATTTAATCAATAGTTATTGGTCTATCATGGACTGGTGAGGCATGTTCCTATTGGCAGCTGGCCCGTCAGTGTTCCAGGCTTGCCCAGCATGCATAAACTTGTGGAAGGGAACTGTGTTGTATGGGGTAGGACTGAGCCCCAGTTGGGCCACTTTGGGCCCCCCAAAGCAGTTGCCCAGAAAGGCTTCCCTATGCCCTGATCATCCCCTGAAGAACTGGGGGGACTGTGTTCCTCTGAGGAGACAGACCTCTGAGTACCAAGTCAGAGGTGAGGGAGGAGATCTTCTGTCCCCCTGCTTCAGCTTAGCCACGTTTTCTCTGTGCCTTTGCATCCTTTCCATCCTTTCTTTGCCTTCCTGGTTTCCATTGTCTGTGACATTCACATGTTTCCTATGCTATAGATTTTCTTCTGTTCCACTGCAGGGAGATGGATTTAAGGCTTAGGAGCTCTGAAATAAAACAACAGTCTTCCACAACAGGAAAGGAAAAAGGTTTTGAGAAGACAGGAACCAGAAGTAGCCAAGCCCACGTTTATATAGCTAGTCATCTATCATCTATCTATCTTCCCTATCTACCATCTGTCATCTCTCCCTCATATATCTACGTAACTTCCAGCATTTATCTCTATCTATATCATCTCTATCATTTGTCTATCTCTCCATCGATCTATTTGTCTGTCTGCCTGCCTGTCTGCCTGTCTGCCTGCCTGTCTGTCTGCCTGCCTGCCTGTCTGCCTGCCTGTCTGTCTGCCTGCCTGCCTGCCTGTCTGCCTGCCTGTCTGCTTGCCTGTCTGTCTGCCTGCCTGCCTTCCTACCAATCTGTCTACCTGTCTGATGTGATCACATATAGCCCCTGGGCATCGAGGGATGTTGCTCAGCATGGAACAATGATGAGGATCCATCTCCCAGCCTGCTAGATTATTGTGTTAGACTTGGAGTCAGAAAGACCTCAGTTCAAATACTGTCTCTTGTTTTTATTAACTAGGTGACCCCATACACCACTCTGTGCCTCATTTTACTTGCCTGCAAAATTTGGATGATGATACTTACATCATGTACCTCATAGCTCCTCCATCTGTCTGATCCAGTCTTCATTCTCTACCTCCCCACCCCACACCAACAAAAATACCTGTCCTTGGTTTTTTTTTTCCTTATCCTGAGCAAGTCACTAAACCTCTGTTTCCTCATCTGTAAAATGGGGTTAATAGCACCTACCTCTGAGGGTTGTTGTAAGAATCAAATGAGAACATGTTTCTAAGGCACTATGCTATATAAAGGGTTGTTGTTGCAGTGGATAGAGCACTGGCCCTGGAGTCAAGAGGATCTGAATTCAAATGTGGCCTCAGACATTTGACACTTACTAGCTGTGTGACCCTGGGCGAGTCACTTAACCCCCGATTACCTCGCCAAAAAAAAAAAAAATTGGTCGTTCTTGTTGTAGTACCAGGATAGGAAATCTGTCTACCTGGTAGTCCCTTAGCCCTAAGTAGTTTTATTTTTTAATTATGAAACAGTATTAAGATTTTAATAAGCTACAGACTAAGATGTGACATTTATAGTACGTTAAGGAGCTAAGTGGCTCAGTGGGTAGAGTGCTGGACCAGGGAATCAGGAAGAGTTGTGTTCAAATCCTCCCTCAGACACTTACGAGCTGTGAGACCCTGGGCAAGCCACTTGACCTCTCTCTGTCTCAATTTCTTCATCCGTAAATGAAGAAAATGGTATCCACCCCCAGAGTTATGGAGATCAAGTGAGACAATATTTGTAAAGTGCTCTACAAACCATTGGGTGCTATGTAAATGTGAGCTATTTTTCATATCCTTTAAAGATTGCCAAATGGTTTTTTATTAACATTTTGTCTTTTCAGCCTCCACAAGCCTGCTGGGCAGCTACTCCAGGTGGCATTAATATGCAGATTAGCAATCCGAGGCTCCAAGGGAACTGTATATACAAACTCGCTTTCAGAGCAAGTGATGCAAAGACTCCCCTCCCTCCTCCAGTCTTCTTCCTCCTCTCTTTTCCATCCCCAACACAACACCCGAATTCTGGGGTTACTCTATGACAAAGCAAAGACTCAGTTCACTTCTCTCATGGGGACAATACTGGCTCCCTGTGGTATATGGCTGTCAGAGAGTAATCCTTCTGGCCCCTCCCTCACTTCTGAAGTTTTAATTCACTTCTGGACCTTGAGTGCCCCAGAAGGGCACATGAGACTAACGGAGCTTGGTTTCAGACAGAACCAGTCATCAGAATTTCTCCTAAACAAGTTTTGACAACAAGTCAGAGTCTCATTAGGAAAAGGGGCTGCTGATAGCCATCAAGTATCAGGACCATTTCTCTTCCTTTCTTTTTGTCAGTAGGTAAAATAGTTAACATTTAATAGACTCAATGATATATTCTAGATTTTTCAAATTAACTCCTATTTATTTGAACTAATAATGAAAATATGTGTGCATATTTTCTAACTCATCTTTCCAGACTCTGATGGATCCAGAACGTTTTTGCTATGGTTATTACCACTATTGCTGCCAATTGTGACTATTCTTCCATCTATGCCTTCTCATCCCATGCATCTCTGGTCCATGCCCATCTAAACATTTTCCATGGGAGGCAGTCCATCTAAATCTCTTGGTTATTGTCATTTGTCCTTTGTTTTCAAAGAGGACCAATGACATCACAGAGTGATGTCTTGACTTTTACATGAAATGGATTTAAGCGAGGCAGAGTTACACAAGGTTGTCAGCCTCACTCTCTCTTCAGAGTCATTGAAGCCATCATCCTTCCAATCGCCTCATTTCACAACCTTGAATTATCCTTGATTCCTTACTTACCCATATTCCCTGTACCCCAGTAATTGCCACATCTTGCCATTTCTATGTCTGTAGCATCTCTTACATCCTTGCTCTTCTCTCCATGGGCAGCTAGGTAGCACAGTGGATGGAGCACTGGACCTGGTGGCAAAGACCTGAGTTCAAATCTGGCATCTGACACTTAGTAGCTAGGTGATGCTGGGCAAGTCACTGTCTGCCTCAGTTTCCTCAACTGTACAATGAGGATAATAATGACACTGCTTATAGTTGTTGTGAGGATCAAATCTAGAGCACGAGTCTGATCATGTCATTTCCCTAATCAATAAACTCCAATGGTTCCCTGTTGCTTTTAGAATCACCTATATACTCTTCCCTTTGGCTTTTGTAGCTATTCCAAATCTAGACCCAATCTACCTTTCCAGCCCAGATTGGGCTTCTTGCTGTTCTTCACCCAAGGCACCCCTTTTACTATCTCCTTGCCTTTGATCTGACTGTCCCTCATGCCTGGGATGTGCCCCCTCCTCACTATTCCCTCTTAGAATTCCTTATTTCCTTGAAAATGCAGCTCAGTGTACCATATTATACATGTAGTTCATCTTGTCCACACTGCCCCACCATCTCAACTGCCCCTCCCTTAAATCTCATGTTATCAGTCTCATCTATATCACTGTGCTTCTCTGTAGATATAATTTTCTACCTCAATTGAACATGAGCTCGTTGATGGCAGGAACTGTTTCATTTTTATCTTTTTTATCATTTTATCATTTCTTTTTGCAAATCTCCAGCACCTAGCACAATGCCAGACACAGTAGCCATTTAATAAATGCTTGCTTTTTGATTCCTTATGACCTATTAGTGCCTACCAAGTACTTTTCCATCACCCTTTGAATCTTTGGAGGATGATAATCATACATACATACATACATACATACATACATACATACATACATACAATGTCATTGGAAGAAAAGGGAAAGGTAGTATCCTTGAGATTTCATGAGTATAGAGAGCTCCCAGGTAAGGAAATTCCCTCTAGCAAGGCAGATAACCAGAGCCTTAGAGAGTTATCTAAAGCATTAGAGGTTAATTGATTTGCCTGGGGTAACAGCCAATAGTGATAAATCAAGGTATTCCTGGCTTTGAGGACAACCCTTTATACCATTGTGACTCAGTGTCATTCATTGGAAAAATATTATTGAAAGGATGGTCTTTTTTTTTTTTTTGTAAAGGAGAGGTTTGGGGCAAAAGAACTGTATAATTTCCCCTAAAAACCCATTCCACTCTCCTCTAACCATTCTGTTTGCGATCCAGCTCACTGTCCAAGATTTTAGTACTGATGAAACAGCTCTATGGATCGTCCATCGACCCCGCAAGAGGAATTCTTTATCTTCTTGTTTGTTCCTGTGAGGATAGTTAAGCCAAACTACCTTGTATGATTATGCATGTCATTAAGAGGCCCCGAAGTAGTCTCAAGCTTGATGCAGTCAGCACAATACACTATTAGGAGGTGGGCATCTTAGATCACCACTTGGAAGCGCTGCGATTGAAGGGATTGTTGTGTAGGGGCATGAGTATCAGATTTTGAGTCAGAAGACCTGCATTTCAATCTCAGTTTTGCCACTGCCCACCTTCCTGACATTGAGCAAGACCCTGGATTTCATGGACTCTTAGGTTTCTGCTCTATAAAATGAGAGGGTTGGGTTAAATGACATCTAAGGCCTGTTCTAATTCTTGATCCCGGCAGCTAGCTGGTGCTGCAGTGGGGAGAGCACTGGCCTGCAATCAGGAAAACAGCAGTTCAAATCCGGTCTCAGACTAGCTGTATGACCCTGGACAAGTCACTTCACCCTGTTTGCTTCAGTTTCCTCATCTGTAAAATGAGCTGGAGAAGGAAATGGCAAACCACTCCATTATCTCTGCCAAAAAAACCCCAGATGGGGTCACGAGGAATCGGACATAACTGAAAAACAACTGAACAGCAACAGATTCTTGATCTATGACCCCGTGATGCTGTATGACCACGGGACATTGCTGTGATGGCCCCGAAAGTCCCATCAGTCATGTTCTTTCACTACTTCCCTAGTGTAACTACACATCCCAAGAGAAGTACCAGAAATTCCTTGCACTAAGTGCATTTGCATGTCTGCAGGGTCAGTATTCCCGTGTATTGCAATTATGTGTGATGAATTATCCCTACTCAAGGGGCACCAATCAGAATTAATGTTCCTTCTTTGGGTTTGCAGCATTTTTCTTAAAATATAATAATAATAAAATAAACAGGAGAACTGATCAGGTTCTCTCTCCCATTTGAATTCCTGCATTTGCCAGTGAATGGCTCCCCAAATGAATGATTCTGTGGTAAAGCAGTTTTCAGGCTAGAAAGGGAAAAGGAAGAAAAAACCACACATCCACAAAATGCACATAGCCAAATTAGATTTATGAAACAACATTCCATGCGTGAGGGCTGGAGATTGTAGGGAGGGTGATGATACACATCTCTGAATCTTCATCCAGCATAATTCCTGGGGAAGGGAGGAGGTCACTAACCAAAGAGAAGGTTACAAACCAAAGATGGCTTCCCAGTTTTCATTTTTTTAAAAGAATGGTCCCATATATTATGTGTAAGGAAGTTCTCTTGCTTCTGATGGGTATAAGGGCAGTAATTAATGGGGGAGCAAAGTGCTATCTGTTGCCTCTGCTTCCAGAACTCTACTTTGGAATCTTCAAGTATTATGAGGGGTTGATGGGACAGAGAAAGAAGGAAAGGAAGATGGGAGAGAATCTAATTCATTATATGGCTGTCTTTAGGCCTGGTCTCCTGTAAACAGAGGCCTCTGCTCTACCAAGCCTTGGCTAGATTCTGAGAAACTCTCCCCTGCAGAGTTACACAGGAACTTGTACAAAGAATAGAGGCCCCAACATTTGCTCAGTGGCCTGAATTTCTACTTTAACCCTTAATCTTCCCAAGCTAGTCTCCAGACTTGAAAGTAAGCTAGAGAAACAAAGAGGAGGTTCACTTGCAGTTGAAGCTTTGCTCAGAACAACATTTGCTTTCATCTCAGGCCAGCATGTCAGAACAGGCCCTAACTCATGGGAGAGAGACACCCATGCCCACCCTGTGGTGAGGCTTCTCCTGCTGCTGTTTCTTTTATTCTATTTCCCTTTGATTCCCCCATCTCACTGCTGGCAAACCTGTTCCATGGAAATGCTCTCTGCTGGGCATTATGGAGCTCCTTGGAACCTTACTTTGTCATTAGAAAGAAGGAAAGCAGAGGGGGTTGGCTTCTAGTCTTTTGGCCATTAGGGCAGGCACCAGTGCTGGTGTCTTGACTTTGTTGGAGGTGGTTAAGTGATGTCTGCTCACGGATTGAATTCTCCTCACTTGTCATCAATTTCAAAGCCCAGGTCTAAGCCTTTCTCACCTGAAAAGCATTCCCTTTGGCAAGGCAAGCAGAAAAAAGAATCAGAATGTAATAGACTCCCCCCCCTTCTCAAATCTGAGTTCTGATTGGCATGAATGCTTATATTGATAATGAGGGCTTTTCATTTTTCAAGCTACGTCAGGGCTGAGTGAGGAAGGCCAGTATAGCGAAGCGGATCAGAGACACATTGGGAGTCTGTGAGCCAACCTTCAGGATCCTCGATCTGCCGTTAGCTACCTTTGTTAGCTTGGCTAAGTCACTTAAAATCTCTCAAAACCCAGTCTCTAGAAAGGAACTGACTAGTCATTTGTACCATAGCGTGAACTTAAAATGATGGTGTCCCCTCTCTCAGGGGTATTTACCACTTCATACTCATTCTGGATTGGAGAATACTTGGTTTTGTACAGTGTTAAGGAATTGCATAAGAGAATTACAGCAGTGAGCTGGTTTATAAGTGAAAAGTTGTCCCTACTCTGGGGATAACACAGATGGATCCAGTTTTACTTGTGTAGTAACAACAACAGAAACCAGCATTTACACACAAACTTTTACATATGTTATCTGATTTGATCCTTACAACAATCTGGTGAAGTAAGGGCTATTATTGTCCCCATTTTGCAGATAGGAAAACTGAGGCTTTGGGAGGTTAAGTGACTTGCGCAGGTTAAGTGACTTGACTTACACAGCTAGGAAGTAAGTGTCTGAGGAAGGATTTCAACTCATGTTCTCATCCTGACTCCAGGCCCAGCACTCTATCTACTGTGCCACCTAGCAGCCTCACTTTTCTCCATCCAAATTCTAACCTTTGTCATCTAAAAATTAAACCCCATTGCTCCCACTAAGAAGTTCCCATGTGAACAGGACTAATGTGGAAATACGTTTATTATGATTGTACTTGTATAGCCTTTATCGGATTGCTTGCCATCTTGGGGAGAGGGAAGGAGAAACAGGGAGAAAAAAATTTGAAACTCAAAATCTTATAAAAGTGAATGTTGAAAACTAAAAAAATGAATCAATTTTAAAAAGAAGAAATTCCTGTGTGAAGACAGGTAATATGATATAGTGGGAAACAGAGGATTTGGAGTCAAAGGACTTGGGTTTGAATGTGAACTTCACTATTTTTTTCTAGTCCATGTGGCTTTGGGCAAATTAGTCACCTCTGAGCCTCAATTTTTTCTTCTGTAAAATGGGGTGCTTGAACTAAGGTTATCGCTTTGCACAAAGTTCTTGCTCTTTAAAACTTGGTTGTTTAACTGGCTAGTCTCCTGAAGTTTCTGGTTTTTTGCTAAGCGTCCCTGCCTACTTAGGAAAACTACGTGACCAACAGCCTTCAGTATTGTGCTGATGCCCTGAGCGCTGTCTCCATGGGAGTGATTAAAAGAGCTCCTGGGCTGTCTACCCCTTTGACAATATTTCCAAAGGAGAACTCAGGAGGAAATGCATTTCAATCCTTTTCAGTGTCTCTCTCACCTTGCAGCTTTCCCTTCTGTTCACATTCTAATTGTTAACAATATTTACCTTCTCCCTCTACTCAGATGTTAGCTCCTGCTATATACATTTGGATACTGTGAGTATCATCCTCTTGATGACTGCAGGGTATTGCTAACCTTTACTTGAAAGCGTAATATAGCCATAGCTTTCAATAAAACCAGCTTCCAGAGCTATGAATCTTGTCCTTTGAACATTTGCCTCCATTTTGACAGATGCACCAGTGATGAATCACAAATGGATATTTTTGATTCTATCAATTGGCCATTAGCAAGGAGCTGCCTGTTATTATGATATTAACATTTAACTGGGGAATTATCGAAACATTTCATGAAGGTCTAAATACCTTCCATGCAGGACTGATAGTTTATTAAAACTGTATTTTACTCTTGGCCATGTTGAATTTATTTATTTTTCTGTTTTTAAGTGAATAGAGGCTTAAACAGCCTTGAAAATATATTCTAAAAACTTGACAGCATGCTTGCGCACAGTGTGGGGTGGGGTTTCTGTGTGTTTTGGGTTGTTTTTATAAATCTCCTCGTCTCTTGGGTTAGAGGCACTTCTGCATAGTGACTAGCAAGCTGGCTTTTGAGTTGGAAAAGCCTAGGTTGAAGTCTTATCTCTGGTGCAGCAAGGTGGCACAGTGGATAGAACTCTGGCCTTGGGGACCTGAGTTCAAATCTAGCCTCTGACACTTGACACTTACTAGCTGTGTGACCCTGGGCAAGTCACTTAACCCCGACTGCCTCACCAAAAAGCAAAAACAAAATTTAATTTTTAAAAAAAATAAAGTCTTGCCTCTGACACGTACTTTTGATGTGACCATGGACAAGTCACTTCACATCTTGGTACCCAAACTCCTCACAAGGACTCTAAGTTATCACTTAGTTGTGAATCTGTATCAGTGAAGATTGGCGGAAGGAATTTTCACTGAAAGAGTTCTATATACGATTACCCCAGAACACACGACCACAAAAAAGGCACACTGCAACGCACAGCAGAGCAATTAAGTTGGAACAATCTAGGAAATTCACGAGGGGCCACTAACTTGGCATCAGGAAGACTCCTGAGTTCAAATCTAGCTTCAGACACTGACTGACTAGCTGTGTCACCCTGGGCAAGTCACTCCACCCTGTTTACCTCAGTTTCCTCATCTATAAAATGAGCTAGAGAAGGAGATAGCAAACCACTCCAGTATCTTTGCCCCAAATGGGATCACAAAGAGTCAGACACAACTGAAAAATGACTGGACAACAACAGGAAATTCACTACTCAAGGGTCAAAAGGCTATATGGATCAATGAGAAGAGTACCAAGATCGATGTTACAGGACTGAGTTTTGCAGCCTCCCAGCAGAAACTTGGAGAAAACCATTTAATTTCTCTGATCATCCTCATTTTCCTCATGTGCAAAATGAGAGGGTTCAAGTAAAGTCCCTTCCAGGTTGTTTGTCAGGCCTGGTTCAATTATATACCATGAGAATGGAATTAGAGATAGGGCCAGTCAGAAAGATGCCACAACAGAGAAAATTTTGTCCAGTGATTATTAATATCAAGCAAAGCGAGAGAGAGTCAGGGCTGTTCACCGAAAGTTTTTGTCACTGTCATGGAGGATGTCTGGTACAGAGTTAAAATTGAAGAGGATCATAGCTTTAGAGCTGGAAGGAGTCCTCCAGTCCAAACCTGTCTGTTTACAGATAGAGAATGCACGGGGAGATGAAAGGGCAGACTGTAGATGTCAAGGAGAACTTTGACATACTTGGCAGTTTTGTGTAGGGCCGGTACGGTCAGCACTTCAGTTCAACTTGCATTTACGTGTACCTGATGTGTGGATTTCTCAATGGTTGAAGAAAATCAAATTCTCTAGTATTAAAGAGAGGAGGCATGAGTGGACAGCAATTTCTCTGAAAAAGATCTGGGGGTTTCAGTGGTTTCCAAGCCCAGTATTTGAACATCCCGACCACAAGAGCTGTCCAAAAGTAGAATGAGCTGCCCCGAGGGCTAGTGGCTTCCTTTTTCTTGGAGCTCTTTAAGCAAAGGTTGGGTGAGTACTAGTTAGGTATTGTAGAGGCAGGATTCCTTTCATGTCTGGTTGGAATACTTGGCAGATAAGGTTCCTTCCGTCTCTCAAATTCTGTGATTTAGGATACCTCTCCTACTCACCCTTTATGCTTGACTTGTCATTGCTGGATTGCAGGCTGACTTATTCAACTCTGTAAGCTTAGAAAGTTTGCGGCTTGTCATGTTTCCTGGTGACTAATCTGTATCCAACTTTCATAAAATGCACAATTACCTCCGAGACATTGAAGAAAAAGAAGATGCCAAGAAAATAATGTGTTTGCATAGCTGAGGTTTGGTGTTGTGACTAGAGAGAAAACATTTCGAGTTAAGAACATTTGTAGCCCAGCTAAACAAATATGAAGAATGAGATGCCATTAGCCTGGGTTCTGGTACAGGTTCCTTTTGATGCAGCATGGATGTGACTGAAGGGAATAAGTGGATCCCAACAGGTTGCTTATATAATGAGCCAGTCGCAGATTTACCTTTCATAGCTCCTCTGTTAATTCAGTTATTTTTCCTCTTTGGTCTCGCCCAGCAGCACGGAGTGTTGGTCGATTCTGAGACAACTTGTCTTCTCTCTTGTGGTGTCTGTTAGTCTTCCTCAGGAGAGGGCAATGTCTTCATTCAGACTGAGAGAAGGTGAATGGCAGAATCGATGAGTCCAGACCTCCACGAAATGAGATGATTCATTTCAGGGCTGTGACCTGGCTAGGAGACTGGTCGCTGCTAAGTGTGAGAAAGGCTGAGTCTTGGTCTAGGTTATTGGATTTTGTGTTTGAATGGGCTTTCCTTATGCATCTTATATACATCCAATATGTAGTAATGAGGCTTAATTACTATTTAGAATTGAATTCAGGGCATGGCCATCCTCCTCTAATGAAAATCAATGATCTCCTTTAATAGCTTATTGCAAGAGCCCAATTCGGAAACAATGCTCATGGGCAAAGTCTTCTGATAATCACTAATACCACCATGATCCTATATATTCCATTCAGTCAGCATTTATTAAGTGCCCACGAGGTACCAGCTGCTATACTGGACCCTGGACCCGGAGAGACAAAAGCCCAATGCCTTCCCAATGCAGGGAAGTTATATTTGACTGGAAGAAAGCTACATGGATCCATAGAAGGAGATACAAATATGTAGATGTGTGTATGTATTTCTCTATACACACTCGGCAAGTATAAAGCAATTCTGCAGTGTGGTGTGAGGTGTGCTAACATTCAGTCACCTAGTCACCAATCATTTGCAAAGGCTGAGAGGCCTGTGTTATCTGATGGGGGTGCAAAGAAGAACAAAAACATGAACTGCTCCCAAGAACCTCTCATTCTAATGGGAAAGACAGTTTATAAATCATTAGGTACATAAAAATATAATATAGTATAATATAATATCTATAATAAAAATATAATCTAAAATATAAATAGAAGGTAATCTTCGGGAACAGTTTGTGTTCCTACTGGGCTTAGAGGGGAGGAAGGAGGAAGGTAGAAGAATTCTGGAAAGGTAGCAATGAGCTATGAGCTGAAGAGCTTTAATTACCTAGCAGAGAGTTTCATATTTGATCCTGGAGGTAATAGGGAACTATTGACATTTATTTAGTGGGCAGAGGGAGGTACTACATGGTCAGGCTTATGCTTTAGGAAAACCACTTTGGCAGGTCTGTGGAAGATGAATTGATTTGGGTGGAGACCTGAGACAGGGAAAGTAACCAAAAGACAATTGCATTAATCCTGACAAGAGATCCTGAGTACCTGCTTTAGGGTGGAGGTTGTGCAAGGAGGGAGAAGGGGGTGTCTAGGAGAGACGGCAGGAAGGTTGGAACGAGATCTGAGGAGACACTGGCTCAGTGGGGTGAAGCGCTGGAAGCTGAAGACGACATTGAGATTGCAAACCCTAAATGACCAACTGTGTGGCTGGGGCTGCCCTCAACAATAATGGGAAAGTGGGGGGAAGCAGGGAATGTCAAGGGAAAGAGGATGAGCTCTGGGGCATATTAAGTTTGAAATGACTATGGGTCTTCCAGTTTGAAATGTGGGCTAGATAATTGGGTGAAGTGGACTTAGAACCCAGGAGAGAAATGCAGGCTGGGCATGTAGATTTATGAGTCATCTGCAGAGAGATGCTAATTGAACCTGCGGTTATTGGCACAGCTGCCATCAATGGAAAGAAACCCCACCAGGTCCTTTATGAAAGTCAAAGCAGATTCTTATTCCAGGGGAGTATAATTTCTGAAAATAGAACAAGGGAAGAGGGGAAAAAAGCCTTCAGCTTATTTCCTGAAAAAAAAATCAATTTCATTTTTCTCTACCCAGAATACATTTATTTTTAAAAAGCTACATACATGGATGAAAGCATATTTTATTACCATGTAAAAGTGATAAACACCTAATGAAAGAGGTAGATATAATTTGCTCCACAGGAAATTAAAAATAAGATTTTTGATGTTGCCAAAGTCAGATGCTTTATACTGCTTTGCTTTATGCAGTATGTTTTTTACCCTTCTAATTTTCAAGTTGGTTTGTCACTTTGGGGATGATTATTACATAAAGCTACATGCTCGTAGATAAACATCTATTTGTATAGACACCATACAAGGTGGTTTGGCGAAAAGAACATTTCATTTGGAGTCAGAGAACATGAGTTTCCCATCCTGGCTCTGTGCCTTACCCCTCTATGACTCTGGACAAGTTAATAACCTCTTTGTGCCTCAGTTTCCGCATCTGTAAAATGGAGGGTTTGGATTAGATAACCTCTGTGGTGTCTTTCATCTCTAAATCCTATCCAATGATAAACACGAATATGGGTGTGTGCATTTATTTATAAAATTAATTTTAAACATATATTAAGCACCTACTTTGTACAATCTACTGTGCTAGATACTTGGAGAGCGCCAGGCTTTTATAAAATGCCTACTATGTTCTAGGCACTGGGCTAAGTACTTTATAAATATATCTTATTTGATCCTCACAACAAGCCTGTGTGGTGGGTGCTATTATTAGCCACATTCTACAGTTGAGAAACCTGAGGCAATCAGGTTAAGTGGCTTGCCCAGGGTCACCCGGTAATTAAGGGTCTGAGGGCAGATTAGAACTTGGGTTTTTCCTGACTCCAGGCTCATCACTCTATGCACTGTGCCACCTAGCTGCCTACAATATAATGATAGAATAGAACAGGCCAATTTCCTGTTTCCTTTTTTGTACATAATAGCAGCACCTTAAGGCTCAGGGTTGGAAAGGCCCTCAGCGGCCAACCCGGACCTGAGCAAGTGTCCCCTCCGATGTTCCTGCCGGCTCTGCGGGAAGGCAGGGAGGGCCAGACTCGGGTCCCTTTTTGGCAGGGAAGCTTCCATCTTTTTCGAGCTGGTTCAGGGCAGTGGGCCCTGGATTTCCTTAATATTATGAAAGGTTTCTGTCAGGTTACTTTCCAAATCTGTTAGGATCCATTTTACAGTTCTAAATGTTTCTAGCAAGAATAGTATTTCATATACGTATGTATATATGTGTATGTATATGTACACACATACACATATATACATATATAATATATGTATATGTGCATATATATGTATTAAGTGTTAATAAGATATTTTGGATCAATTCACTTTTCAATTTGAAAACCACACGTGGGGGAAAGAGGGAAGGAAATAAACATTTATATAGCACCTCTTGTGTGCCAGGCACTGTGCTAAACACTTTACAAATACCATCTCATTTGATCTTAGTTCTATATTGGAGAAAGAGTCATGGATTTAAGAGTAGGCAGAACCTTAATGGGCTTAAACTATCTCCCTGAAAATTGCCGCATTTTATGTCAGTTGTTCTTGCCCTGATGATGTTGTCTGCAGTGTTTTAAATAGAGAACAGATTTCTGCGTGGACAGCAGATACTCCATTGTTCTCATTAACCTTGCTTCCATTTGACATTTTTTCAATCCATGCATAGGGTAGATAGGGGTGAGGCTGAAACCACTCCACCCCATTCTAGCCTGATGCATTAACTAGGGAACAACAACCCAGCCAAAGTGCTAGAAATCCAACCAACTCATCCTTCTAGGGGAAATCTAAGTGAACCCTGAGTCAAGTTGGAGACTTTTGCTTGGGAGAGAGAGTTATGAGACCATTTATAAAACTAAAGTGGAGCTTGAGGGCCCCCAGGAAGCTATTTTCACTTCCCACACAAGAACTGCAGGGTCCTACTGTAATCTATGAAATACAAATCCTCTAAGGACCATCCCTCCATGCTTATAGACAATGTTTCCTCTCTTTTTTCCCCAAGCTAAAATATGGGGGAAATTACAGTTCCTAGGATAGATGCATAGACATTGAAAACCTTGGCTTCACCGAGGCCCCCAGTCCTAGAGGGAGGGTGGGGGAAGTGAATCAGGCCTGCAAGGCGACGACATGTGGACATGTTAATCGTAGACGAACCAGACATATTCCACATTTTTCTCTGGTGGGCTTCTCTCACCTCTGTTTTCTTAAGCCTCTGTAATAAAGGTTTTGGTTGGGTGTCAAATTGTTCATTAGCTTTTCCTCTGATTCCCCACATCTCCCTAATCTTTTGACTTTTGCTTTCAGCTGCTAACTCAGGGAATCTAGGCTTTTGGATATACTTTTGTTTGGATGCCTTTCTACGTGTTCATTTTGATGCCTTTAAGTAGATGTTATTAGACACGCTGGTCTTTTACTGTATAATGCTCTAATCTTCCATGGAGTATCTATCCCAGGATCCTCAGCAGCTCTCTGGAGTTGATTCTACCCTGGTAGTGTTTGATGCCTGCCCTTAGGGGTATTTCATGAGAATATCACTTTTCTTCTTTCTGTATGGACTGCTGCATGCAGGTCCAAATATGCAATGCTTTTATATAATTTGTCTGGGATTTGGAATCCTGCCATCAAACTCAAAAAGTGCTCTTTGGGGTTACTAGGATAAGTATGCCAATTACCTCTTTCAAACACGTTTGAGATCTTGGTGGTGTTTTCTCTATGCCTTTTGTTATTAAGTATAATATCCAGAGGAGTAGTTAGGTGGCACAGTGGATAGAGCACCTGGCCTAGACTCAAGAAGATTCATCTTCCTGAGTTCAAATCTGGACTCAGACACTTACTAACTGTGTGACCCTGGGCAAGTCACTTAATCTTGTTTGCCTCAGTTTCCTCAGCTGTAAAATGAGCTGGAGGAGAAAATGAAAAACCACTACAGTATCTTTGCTAAGAAAACTCCAAATGGGATCCCAAAGAGTTGGATATGACCGAACAACAACATTAATATCTCGAGCTTGCATTACATGAAGATTTTCGATGATCTCAGGGTCTACGGTTTTTTCCCCTCCTCAGATTTTATCTCCTTTTTTTCTATACTTATTTTGTCCAATCTAAGCTGACCAATGAAATTACTTTTATTATTTCTTTGTGCTAGTTGGCAATGTAATAATAACATAAGAATATGTAAATATAAGAATAATAGCATTTATAAATGCTTAATATTTGCAAAGTGCTTTACAAATACTATCTTATGTTATCCTCACAACAACCTTGGGGGATAGGTGCTATTATTACACCTGTTTTACAGTTGAAGAAACTGAGACTATAAATTAAGTGACTTGCCCATGGTCACATGGCTAGTAAGTGTAAGAGGTCATATTTGAACTCAGAGCTTCCTGACTTCAGGTCCAGCACTCTATCCACTAAGCCACCTGGCTACCTCTGTGTTGCTGTGGGCCATGGAGCTAAGAGTACATTGAGAAAAAGTGGTATGAAGTCCTGGTAAGATCGCTTTCCATTTGGCTATGATATGGTACTGGCACATAATGGAATTAGTCATATCTTCATTTCATACCATGTACACTTACGGTTTGCCCACATTAGTGGGCACCACCATCTGCAATGATGTCTGATTTGGCCCGGTGTCTTACCTTCTTGTGGTACCAGAACATGAATGCCACAGGCTCTCCTCGCAGCATACGACTGACCATCATGGTGGTTTTGGTTAGGACCAGCTTGGCATCCTGCGCTGTTTGCTCTAATTCAGGGGACCACTTTTCTCACACCAGCTAGAGAGCTGACTCAAACCGTGGCACTGTCAGCTCCCTGCGGCCCGATGTTTGGTAGTCCTTCATGGCTACCATAGCAGCCTCAGGGCGCAGAGTCTCTGATCTACACCAGCCTGGCTGTCATCCATGGCCATGGAATTCCTCTCCTTGGCCCATCCAACATGGCTGATGGTTTGGAATGTGAAATGATTGCTATCATCATCATCATCATCATCATTATCATTATCATAGTGCTCTAACTTCTACTACTGTTTCTAGCATTTTTGTGTGGGAAAAAGTTCTCTAATTTTTTTTTTCTTTCTGGAGGAAAAAAAAGATGATAAATTCCAGTGGTAGAGCTTGAAAAATTAGGTTTGTGTGTGTCAAACCTTTTGAAAATTCTATAAAGCAGCATTAGACATTGTTTTGTTCAATTTCAAGCTATTGATCCAACCTGATGCTTGTTTAGAAAATGTCTTTGGAGCTTTATTTTGACATTAGAAAGACTTGGGTCTTTAGAGAATAGGGTCTGTGGGAACTTTGTTTATGTGCGTCGTATCTTATGCATCTAGAGTCCTTAAAACTGAAAGCGATGAGGACATTTTGCCCTTGTCATCGATATTGTATGAGTAAAGGTGTTTAGATGCCATAAGTATGTCTATCTATCATCTGTATGTATGTATGTATGTATGTATGTATGTATGTATGTGTGTATATTCAACCCAGTAAAGTGAAACCTTAGGCAGCTAGATGGCTCAGTGGTTCAAGTGCTGGGCCTGGAGTCAGGAAGACTTGAGTTCAACCTTAGGATCAAACACTTACTAGCTGTGTGATCCTGGGCAAGTCTCTTAACCTTTCTTTGCCTAGGAAGCAGCTAGGTGGCTCAATGGATGGAGCAGTGGGCTAGGAGTCAGGGAGACCTGAGTTCAACTCTGGGCTGAGACACTTACTGGCTATGTCACCTTGGGCAAGTCACTTAGCCTACATTTGCCTTAATCTACTGAAAAAGAAAATTGAAAACCAATTTTTTTTTGTTTGCAAACCAATTTTTTGCAAAACCAGTATCTTTGCCAAGAAAACACTATGGACGGTATTGGTGTGCTATGATCCACAGGGTCACAAAGACAGGGCTGAAAAACAACAACAACAAAAAGTGAAAGCTAGACCTGTGATTCCATTGTTATTTGGGGAAAATGCACTTTAGAAGCTCCCTGCAGCAAAGCAAATCAGTAATTCTTTGTAACATATCCTCTTTGGACATTGCCTGGAAAGCCAAGAGACTCCATAACTTGCCCAGGGTCACAAAGAAACCAATTTTTCAGACTCTAGTACTCTATCCACTGTGCACACCAACTCTGTATGTGGTGTATGTATGGTCTGTGAGTACACATGGAATTGAAGCAGGCAAGTTAACGTATAATGACATCTGGTGCCTTTATTCTACTTAGGGCTATGTCAGGCTCAACTCTGCAGCCTCTGGCCAGAGGTAGTCTGGGAATAGATTCTGAATCCAAAGAACTGAGAACAGACAAGGAGAGGTTACAATCTACCAAAGAATAAAAGGCACCATATTTGTGAAACGTCAACTTAGGATAGCCATCAGGCTGGGCAACCTCACAAAGTGAAAAGACCTTCATCCTAGAAGAAGAGATCTGTGTCCTCTGTGATATCTAGGAGGGAAGCAGGTTCCAAGTTACTGCAACTGCCTGTAAGTGATCCAGGAAAAAACCCATATGCAGAGAAAGAAGAAAGACACATATAAGCCCAAAGAAGCAGGGACTCCGCCAATCTGGTAAGAAAGAAAGTTACTATCTATAAGGACGCTATTGTTAACACTGCAAAAATGGTCCTGGAATGACGAGATTTTTAGAAATTTCTATGTATGTATGTGTGTGTGCACGTGTGTGTATGTACACACATATATACACATATATATGCATGTGTACGTATATACATAATACATATGTATGTATATATTCATTCATTCATTCATTTTCATTTGTTCCAGCTTCATAACTCAAAGAGATTTCCCAGAGGCCTGGGCTTCTGGGCTGGGATACTGGCTTGTTTGCACGCTCAGAGGACACGGCCTGCCTCTCCCAGCTCCTACATTCGTTGTTCCATATTCATTTAAACTCCATTTCATAAGTAGCTCTGTACCAAACTTGGTATTAGGCACATGGGGCTGGCGCTTCAGAGCCTCGTGAGCAGTTCTTTTGTGGCTGCTGTATGACGTGTTAACTGTCTATTTGCAAAAAAGAATTGTGGCAGATCATTAAGACAGTCTGAACCTGGAGCCATTCTGACTTTTTTTAAAGGTCACATAGTCAAACCAACCACTGTTTCCCATCCATTAAAGTACAGATAATAATAGCGGCTGTCTCGTGGAGTTGTGAGAGTTGAATGAGATATAATAATGCGAGACTGCTGATTTCAAGGTGCGAGGTAAATGTTAAAGCCATCAAGTCTAACTCCTTCGTTTTTCAGACGAGGAAACTAAGGCCCAGAGTGACTTGTTCTCTGGCATCACCCAGCTACCAAATGTCCAAGGAGGGATTTGAGCCCAAGTATACCCTAGTTCCAAGACTAGTGTACTACCCACTGTACATACTGCCTCTCTTGTGCACGTAAAGCACTTCAGAAACCTTAAGGTGCTATATAAATATGAGCTTATGACATAATTATTATTACTGTCCTCAGATGATATCTCAAATGTCCCCAGATGAGACTTTGGGTGGCATTCAATGCCTCTCCCTCTTTTTGCATGGACAGCAAGGTGGCACAGTGGATAGAGTGCCAGGTGTAGAGTTAAGAAGACTCATCTTCCTGAGTTCAAATCCTGCCTCAGACATTTAACAGCTATTTGACCCTGGGCAAGTCACTTTACCCTGTTTGCCTCAGTTTCCTTGTATGTAAAATGAACTGGAGAAGGAAATGGCAAATCACTGCACAATTTTTGCCAAGAAAACCCCAAATAGGGTCACAAAGAATCAGACACGAGTGAAAACGATTCAACAACAGCAAACCCACAGAGGAAAAAGTGACTAGTCTAAGGTCACACAGCTAACTCAAAACCAGGTCTTTTGCTTCCAAGTTATTTGCATTAATGATCCCAAATTTTGAAAATCTAGCCATTTTGACATGTCTCACCTTAGAGTGAAAAGTACCCAGTGGAATACTCAATGTCCATTTACTGATCCATCAAAAAGCCTTTTGACTGTGCTCACTGTATGCCACTGACTGTTAGGAAGTGAAAGACACAAAGATGAAGGCGGACAGCCCTGGTGCTCAAGGCCCTTATATTTGCATGTCAGGTGACATAAAGTGTTTGCAGGAGATCGAGCAGATAAACATCAGCTTCTGTCATTTTGGAGGAGAACGCTAGGAACTGGCAGGGTCCGGGCAAGGTTTCATGTAGCAGATGATGTGGAGCCGGCTTTGGAGGGAAGCAAGGTGAGGTGAAAGGGCAAGGGCAAAGTCATGGAGGTGGGAGATGAAGAGTCGTGTGGGACTTTTCTGGAGGGCGGGTGGAGGAGAGTGAGGATTATGTAAGATGACTGCAAAGGGAGGACAGGCCCAGGTTGTGATCTTGTCTTCGGGTGCGGATCTGAAGTGCTCCTGGAACGTCCAATGAAACAAGTATTTATTAAATGCCTATTACATGCAAGCAGCTTCTATGCAAGGTGCTGGGGGTAAAAAGATTAAAAACCAAGCAGTCTCTGTCCTGAAAAGCTTACATTTTACTGGTCGGACCCCAGGTCATTCATAGACAAGAAGACTTTCTAAAAAGTCCAGTTGGTTGTAAGAAAAACCAACGAGTTCCAAAGTGTTCTAAAGAATGGTTTGAACCCAGAAAGCTAAGGTGGTCAGGGTTGGCTCGGAGATTCACCTCTAGTCCAGGGAGCCTCCTAAACTTGTTCTGGATAGTAGTGAGGCTGAGGAAGGGAGGTGGAAGCTAAGGTACCCAAGCCAAACTTCCACAAAGGAGCCGTAAACTAAATATAAACATTAATACCATTCAGGAATAATTGGAGGCGGGGGAGCTTTCTGATCACTTGGCAAGCCTAATAGCCATTAACGGCACATAATAAATGTGGAGAGGCAGCATAGCATATTAGAAAGATAGCAAGCCTCTGATTCAGGAAGACCTGAGTTCAAGTTTTTCCTTTAACGTAGGGGAAGGGAATAATCATTTTTAAATGTTTAGTATTTATTTTTTTTTACTTTTTGTTTTACATTTTGAGTCCCAAATTTTCTTCCTCTCTCCAGACCACCCCCTCCACTTATTGAGAAGGCAAGCAGTGTGATAACAATTATACACCTGAAATCATGCAAAATTTATTTCCATATTAGCCATATTGAAAATAAAAGCAAGAAAAATAAAGTGAAAAAAATTAGACTTCAGTCTGCAGCCAGAGTTCATCAGTCTCTCTGTTTCTCTGAAATTGGATTGCACTTTTCATCATGAGCTTTCAGAATTGTCATAGACCATTATATTGATCAGAGTAGCTAAGTCTTTCACAGTTGATTATCTTTATAATATTGCTGTTACTGTGTACAATAATCTGGTTCTGCTCACTTCACTCTGCATCATTTCATATAAGTCATCCCACGTTTTTCTGAAACTATCCTGCTTGTTCCATCACACTCATATACCACAACTTATTCAAGTATTACCCAGTTGACAGCATCCCTCAATTTCCAGTTCTCTGCCACTACAAAAAGAGCAACTATATATATATATATATTACATATAATTCCTTTTCTTTTTCCTTTGATCTCTTTGGGAGATAGGCCTAGTTGTGGTATTTCTGGGTCAAAGGATATGCACAGTTTTATAGCCCTTTGGGTATAGTTCCAAAGTGTTCTCCAGAATGGTTGAACCAGTTCACAACTCCATCAACAATGTATTAGTGTCCCTATTTTTTCACATCCCCTCCAGCATTTGTCATTTTCATTTTCTGTCATGTTAGCCAATCTGATAGGTGTGAGGTGATATCTCAGAGTTGCTTTAATTTTCATTTCTCTAATCATTAGTGATTTAGAGCGTTTTTTCATGTGAATATAGAAAGTTTTGGTTTTTTCTTCTGAAAACTATTCATAACCTTTGACCATTTATCAATTGGGGAATGACTTGTATTCTTATGAATTTGACTTGGTTCTCGGTATATTTAGGAAATGAAGCATTTATGAAAGAAAATTGCTGTAGATTTTTTTCCCAATGTCCTGCTTTTCTTCTAATTTTGGCTGCATTGGTTTTGTTTGTGCAAAAGCTCTTGTATTTAATGCAATCAAAATTTTCCACTATTCTTGTGATCTTCTCTATCTCGTTTGGTCATAAACTCTTCCCTTATCCATAGATCTGACAGGTAAAACTTTTCATGCTCCCCTAATTTGCTTATGCTATCACCCTTTATGTCTAAATCATGTACCCATTTTGATCTTAATCTTGGTTTGTGGTATGAGATATTTGTTTATACCTACTTCCTGCCAAATTGCTTTTGAGCTTTCCCAGCAATTTTTGTTGAATAGCGAGTTCTTGTCCCAAAAGCTTGGATCTTTGATTTTATCAGACACTAGATTACTATGGTCATTTACTACTCTGTATGGTGTCCCTAATTTACTCCACTGATCTACTACTCTATTTCTTTGCCAGTACCACATTGTTCTGATCATTGCTGCTTTGGAACATAGTTTGAGATCCAATACTACTAGACCACCTTCCATTGATTCCATTGATATTCTTGACCTTTTGTTCTTCCGGATGAATTTTGTTATGATTTTTTTCTAAATTTATAAAATAAGTCTATGGTAATTTGATTGGCATGACACTGAATGAGTTAATTTAGGTAGAATTGTCATTTTTATTATATTATCTTGGCCTGCCCATGAGCAATGAATATTTCTCCAGTTCTTCAGATCTGTTTTTATTTATGTAAAATTGTTTTGTAATTGTGTTCATATAATTACTGGATGTGTCTTGGTAGGTAGATTCCTCTGTATTTTATCTTGTGTGCCATTATTTTAAATGGAATTTCTCTATCTCTTGCTGCTATGTTTTGTTGGTAATATACAGAAATGCTAATGATTGATCTGAGTTCATTTTCTATCCTGAAACTTTGCTAAAGTTGTTAATTGTTGTAGGTAGTTTTTTAGTTGATTCTCTGAGTTCTCTAAGTACACCATCATATCATCTGCAAAGAGTAATAGCTTTTTTTCCTCATTGCCTATTCTTATTGCTTCAATTTGTTTTTCTTGTCTTACTGTTACAACTAGCATTTCTAGGACAATATTGGATAATAGCGGTGATAATGGACATCCATATTTCACCCCTGATCTTCTTGGGAAGGTTTCAAGTTTATCTCCATTATGGATAATGCTTGCTCTTGGTTTTAGTTAGATACTACTTATTATTTTAAGAAAAGCTCCATTTATTCTTGTGCTTTCTAGTGTTTTAATAGGAATGGGTTTTGCATTTTGTCAAAAGCTTTTTCTGCATCTGATTATTTACTCATATGATTTTTTGTTGTTTTTCTTATTGATAGAGTCAGTTTTCCTAATATTGAACCAGGCCTGTACTCCTGGTATGAATCCCATCTGCTCACAGTATATACTCTTTGTAATATATTGCTGTAGTCTCCCTGTTATATTGTATTTACAATTTTTGCATCAATATTCATTAGGGAAATTGGCCTTTAGTTATTTTTCTCTATTTTTGCTCTCTGTGGTTAAGGTATCCAAACCATATTTGTGTCATAGAAGGAACTTGGTAGGACTCCTTCTTTACCTATTTTCACATTAGTTTATGTGGTATTGGAATTCATTGTTCTTTAGATGTTTGATAGAAATCACTTGTAAATCCATCTGGTCCTTGGGATTTTTTCTTAGGGAGCTCATTTATGGATTGTTTAATTTCTTTCAATCCATTCTGCTATCTGCTTCCATTTTTTCCATCCCACTTACAGTTATTATTACTGTGAATTTCCCTCCATCCCATTTTCTTCTGTTTATCCTTCCCTCTCTTTTTTGTTTTTTTTTTTGTTTGCTTGTTTGTTTGTTTTTTGGAGGTTTTTTTGGCTAGGCAATTGGACTTAAGTGACTTGCCCAGGGTCACACAGCTAGCAAGTGTCAAGTGTCTGGTCTGAGGCCAGATTTGAACTGAGGTCCTCCTGACTCTAGGGCCGGTGCTCTATCCACTGTGCCACGTAGCTGCGCCATTCCCTCTCTTTTTACCTTGTCCCTCTTCAGAAGTCTGTTTGCTTCTGATCACTGTCTCCCTTAAACCCCCCTCCTTTTTCTCACTCCCTTTCTCTTATCCCCTTCCTCTCACACTTCCCTGTTGGGTAAGATAGATTTCAGTACCTGAGTGTGTATATGTTTTCTTCCCTCTTTGACCGGTTTGGATGAGAGTGAGATTCAAGCATTGCCTGCCACCCCTTCATTTTCTCCTCCACTGTCAAAGCTCTCCTTTGCTTCATTCATGTGAGAGTTTCCCCTTCTCCCAATGCATTCCCACACCCCGGCCTTCTGTCTATGTAGACTACTTCTAACAGCCCTAATAATGATAAAATTCTTAGGAGTTACATGGATCATCTTCCTTTATGGTAATGTAAACATTTTTACCTCATTAAGCTCCTTATGATTTCCCTTTCTTGCTTACCTTTTTATGATTCTCTTGAGCTTTTTATTTCAATGTTACATTTTCTATTCACTTGTGGTCTTTTCATCGGGATTGTTGAAAGTCCTCTATTTCAGTAACTATCTTTTTTTTCCCCCGAAGGATTATACTTAGTGGGGATAAACATTGATATAGCTCCTCCTACATGTCAAATTCTCTGCTACGTATTTTACAAATATTATCTCCTTTAATCCTCACAACAACCCTGTGACATAGGTGCTATTATCAACCCCATTTGACATTTGGAAAGCTGAGGTAGACAGAAGTTATATGACTTGTCCAGAGTCACACAGCTAGTAAGTGTCTGAGCCAGATTTGAACTTGTGTCTTCCTGACTTCAGACCCACCATGCTATGCGTTGCACTGCCTAGATGGCCCCAAGTTGCAGACTGACTTGTGACCCTGGACAAGTCACTTAATTGCCCATTGTCCCAGAAAACTCTCTCAGACTGTCAGCTGCAGAGTTGATGCTATGCTACATTGACGGATTGAGTTTCTTCGCTGAGATTTCCTCGTATCCCAGAGATTCTTTCCCTCCCTCCCCCCGCCCCCCAAATAGTTGCACTTAGTAATTTGTTTGTGCCACTTTGTAACAGAATTTTATAGGTGTTTGAGGGAAAGGAGGGAGAGAAGTGCAATAGAGATTGGATCACCCATCCAGCATCTGGATATGTGCAAGTCCTGGCCAGGACCCTCTGTTTTCAGAGGGATTTGATACATACCACTAAATTAACACGATGAAGATGAATATTGACTTTGAGGCTTCATAAAGTCATGTGGGCCTTTGCAAAACAGTATTGATTCTTCCTCAGATTGGAAGGTCAGTGTAGAATCTTAAAAAAAAAAACTTATGGGTTTTTTAAAGCCATTATGGTTGACTTTTTAAAGTGCAAATTCATGAAAAGTGCCCATAACACATTTTCATAAACATTATATTATCTTCGGGGCTGTCGGTTCACTGGTTCAGCTTGATTTATAGCAGCCAAATGGGAAGTTACAGATGTTTGGGCAAGAGAGCCAGGGCAGGGTGAGGAAGAGCAAGGGAGGATGAGAGAGCCTGGAATTTAGATTCGTTTAGCATCTCAATTAATTTGCCCAGTGCAATGGCCAAAAGGCATTTTTGCCAGGCAAACTGGTTTTGCTTAGAGAACTCTTGTCCACATTTTACCTAGATGTCAAGGATACATACCAATGTGCTAAAATGTTACCTAAATAAATTCAAGGAAATAAACCATTTTGGATATAAATTCCCTTCTAACAACTTTTCTTTTCTTTTCTTTTTAATATTCCTAAGCAGATACTTTCAGATGAACCAATTATCTGGCTTCAAGATATTTCAAATGACTGAGATACAACATTTTTGAACAGGGTAAGGTCACCAGTATTCTTTCCAATTACTCCAGCTTTCTCCTTTGAAAACTTATTATAACACTGCATTGAAAAGATCGTTATGTAGCACAAGCAGGAAAGTCATTGCTTGCGTAGGAAAATATGTCAAATGGAGTTTAATTTCTATGACATTTGAAGTTATTGGAAAATTCAGAAATTATTTTGGGTGAATCTTCATTAATTATGAAATGCAATTTACTCCTCTGATTTTGCTTTGGCATCTGGCTTTTGACTTGTTAACACATTCTAGCTGTTTCAGAAATAAAGAAAAAGAAGAAGAATGCATTGCAAATTCTCTTAACTGATTTGCTTTGTGAAATTAAATGCCAGAGCAAAGCATTGTGGGCAATTAGGTAAAGAGTTCATAATCACAAGTTTGGAATGAACTTTGAGCTATCCCTCACTGAAGTTAGCAGAATGCTCTTGGAGAAATGGGAGTATATTTTAAAAGAGGGGAAAATAGGATCATGCTTGAGCACAAAGTTAATCAAGTAAGTCTGAAGTCACCGACCATTTATTAAGCACTTACTGTATGCCAGGCAGTATGTGAAATACTGGAGATAGAAATATAAACAACAGTAACAACAAAAGACAGTCCTTGTCCCGAAGGGGCTTCCACTCTAATAATTGGGGCAAACACCAAAGGACCGGAGACTTAGGTGAGAGGAGTGGAAGAGGCAGAAGCAGCGTTGAAAGCAGAATGAAGGACGCTTGGACCTGGGCCCTTCCTCCAAAAAGAGATTCACCGATGGGAAGAGGGGCAACGGAGGCAGAGGAATGTGGCCAGGGGAGAAGGCCTCCGTGGCTGAGAGATCTTCCTGGGTGAGAAGGCCTGTGAGGTAGGGGCAAGGTCTAGAGAGGCAGAAGAAAGCCAAAAAAGGCCTGCCAAAGTGAGCAGATGAAAACGAATTTCGGCTTGAGTATGTGTTATTGTTGTCTATCTGTGTATGTTTGTTTTTCCTAGAAAAAATATTCTTTATCCTCGTTTCAGTAAATTAAGGATTCAAGGTCAGAGACTTAGAGCTGGACGAAACTTTTCGGGTTGCCTAGTCCAAAATTCAGTATAGTATACTTGAAACATCCGAGTATTGACGTAGCAGATTACATTACAGTGTCTATTGATAGACAGGCCCAGGAGGGGAAGTTGAGGAAAGAGCCAACCTTTTCTTGGTGCTCCTTTTGGCCTCTCTCCTGCTATGAGATAACCACAGAGCCAATGACTCTCCTCAAGATCTTCCTTCTCTGCCTTTGGTCCTTAGCAGTATGTGAGAGAGTCATGTTCGCTCCCAGGTTTGTGCCTTCTTGGCTTACTTCATAATTTACAGATGATCTCTTGATCATGGTCAGGTTTTCTCAGACTATAGGAACATGATTCTTGGGCAACATCACTTATTGTTCAAAGTGTAAGGCCTATGAGATTAATCAATTGGGCGCATAGGTGGCTGGGAGGCACACTGGATAGACGGTGAGATTTAGAGTCGGGAAGACCTGATTTCAAACCCTGTCTCAGACAGTTACTAGGTATGCAACCCTGGAGAAGTCACGAAGCTTCAGTTTCCTCGTCTGTAAAATGGGTATAATAACAACACTTTTTCGACAAGATTATTGTGAGAGTCAAAGATACTAACATATGAATAGTGCTTTGCAAGTCTCAAAGTGCTTGTTAGTATCACTATTTTCACATACTTTGAGTGGGGAGGAGTTGAGTAAATCCCTCACCCTACCTTTTCATACAGATGAGGAAACTGACCTAGAGCTGAAGCAACTTGCCTCCCATTCTACAGTTTCAATACAGAAAGTCATACTATTGGACACCATTGCTATAGACACTGTTTATTTGAGGTTTCTCCCTAGCACGCTATTGCTAGGATTGTGGTCTTTACAAAGATTGAAAACTAGTGTTGCAGTAATTCAGGCTAAAACAAAGCAAAACAAAGAATTCCTACAATTAAGAGGGAAATATCTTGACTTGTCAAAAGTCTACCCATGATCCAAAGCTCCAGTTAAATGCTCTCTCCTTCTTGAAGCCTTCTAGGATTTTCCCAACTGGATGTCATCTCTTCCCCCGTCCAAACCCCTCCAGCCTCTTTTTTTTTGTTCCACTTTGATGGCCCCTCACTTGCCTTGCGCTGTGGTCATGTGTCTTCCTTCGATAGCAGGAATGATATTTTATGTTTGTCTTTGAATCTCCAACATAGTAGGTATTTTATTAAAAATGATTTATTAAAAAATTGTTGGTTATATCACACATGTTTGAACTCTAAAAAAAGATTAAGGAATAGAATTGAATATTCAGGAAATAAGTGCTTTAGCTCTAATGATGCACAGCTCTGTATGAAACACATATGTTAATTTTAATTGCAGAAATGGTAATACCTTACATTTGGATAGCTCTTTTCACTTTTCCAGAATGCTACCATACCTGTTATCTTATTTTATTCTCATAGCATCCTGAGAGGGCAGCAGAGAACAGATATTCTTATACCTGTTTTACAGATTTTCCTCCAGAAAACTGAGCTCTTAAACAGTAAGTGACTTGCCCAAGGACTCACAGTTGGTTAGTGGCTGATGTGTGACTAGAATCCTGGTGCACTGCCTACTTCTCTGGAACCTTCCTTACTTTTTTTTTTTTTTTTTTTTGAGAGGGGGCTGTATTTGTGATTCTATTGGTTTGGGGGAGCTCCTTATATGGAAACTCTCTCTTCCAATGCAAATACACAATTTATCTGCAACTGATGGTTTTTTAGAGTTGCCTATGGCACTGAGTAGGGGAAGCTAGGTAGCTCAGCGGATAGAGCAATGGGCTTAAAATCAGGAAGACTCATCTTCATGAGTTCAAATCCAGCCTCCGACACTTACTGGCTGTGTGACCCTGGGCAAGTCACTTAGCCCTGTTTGCCTCAGTTTCCTCATCTGGAAAATGTGCTGGAGAAGGAAATGACGGAAACCACTCCAGCATCTTTGCCAAGAAAACCCCAAAGGGAGGCATGAAAAGTCAGACATGACTAAAACGACTGAATAACAGCAACATGGCATTGAGTGGCTATATGACTCTCCCAAGGTTCTATGTATTATCTGTCAGAGGCAGAATTTGAACCCTGGTCTTAATAACTTAAAGGCCAGCCCTTTCTCCACTCACTGTGCCATGCTGTTTCTCAGCTCACATAGATTCCACTTCATTTAGTACAATATTACCAAATCTTTATGAAAGCTAGAGAAAGACAATTTAGCCTCAATTGTCTAAGGTAAGAAAGTGGGAATGACCCTGACTGGAAACTTACACAACACAGAATCTCATTCAGGCCAACAAATCTAAGTGTCTACTCTGTGTCAAACATCGTACTAGGCCCTGGGCATACAGAGACAAAAAATGACGCAGGCCTTGTCTTCAGAGAGCTTATGTTCTCTTAGGGAGCTTATGGCATCTACACAGATGAGGGTAATGAAAGATAGAGTGTGCTGGGGGAACAGGAGAGAGAAAAACAAAAGGCTTGTTAAGGAAGTTGGAAGGAGAGGATATAGGGGCCAGTTGTATCATGGATGGTTTCCCAGAGAAGTGCAGCATTAAGCTATCCTCTGAACTGATCCTTGAAGGAAAAGGTTCCCAAAGGCAGAGAGAAAGAGGATGTGCATTTGTGGTATGAAAGATATTGAATTCAGGCAATAACTTACTTGAGTGATTCTAGAGAGCCAGTTTGTTTGTGTGGTTTATGTGGCAGATGCCAAATGCTTATAGCTAGGTCCCAATTAGTGTGAATAACGAATCTTCTGTCCTGTTCACATATATCTGAAATCACACTATTGGAAGTTATAATTATGCAACATATGATCATTGGTTCCAGGCCACAGCAAATATTCCGTGTAAACTTGGGCAGGGAGATTCATTATTTGCGCTAATCTGGACCTACTGGTCGTTTCTGCTTAGTGACCTCTTCAATTACTTAGTATTAGTAAGTCCTAAGGTCTTAGAATCTCAAAGGAGCCCGGGCTTCACCTACTAATGAATAATAAATCTATTCAGTTTATCAAAGAAAATAGAAAAGACGTTGATTAAATGTCTACTGACGGATTTTTTTTTTTTTTAAAGGAAAAACCTTTACTAAAAGCTCTTTGATTTTTATCCTGTTGCCAACCTGCCTGAGAAGCTTTTGTGTCTGGACAAGACAAGGTCGAACAATTAAAAAAAAAGCACAGACATAGAGTTCCCTGTGAAATTATATTGATGAACAGCAACATCTACTCATTCCAAAGGCTATTGCTGTTCTTTTGAAGGGGTCTCTGCCCCCATGGTTTGGGTTCACAAAGGCACCATGTCTTTGATGATGACAAATCCAAAGCCTTGGATGAATATGGAGGAGATTGATGATTATCTCTTTTTAAAAGAAAAGGAGGCTGTTTTCAGAGCAGATTACTAATTGGCTCAGATGATAGGAAAATGTGGAAGTTGATCGAACATTTCATGGCTGTGTAGCAATGTGATGTCTTCCAAACATCATGAGAGGCAGCCTGGCAGAATGGATGGAGAGCTGTCCTCAGAGGCAGCATTTCAGTTCTACTTGACCAACATTTCAGTCCCTTCCTCGGCCAGACACTGTGCCACATGCTAGAGATACAGAGACAAAACAAAAAGAGCACCTGTGCTCCAGGAGCCTCCATACCACTGATATGGATTCCAGTCTTGCTTCTGCTTAGTTATATGACAGTGGCAACAAATGATTTTACCTCTCAGTGCCCCCCAAAGTCCTACAAGACTATAAATTAGATGCATTGTTGGTAGAGTTGTGAACTGATCCAACCATTTTGGAGAGCAATTTGGAACTATGCCCAAAGGGCTATAAAAATGTGCATACCCTTTAACCCAGCAATAGCACTTCTAGGGCTGTATCCCAAAGAGATCATAAAAACGGGAAAAAGGACCCACGTGTACAAAAATATTTATAGTAGCTCTTTCTGTGGTGGCAAAGAATTGGAAATTGAGGGGATGACCATCCATTGGGGAATGGCTGAATAAGTTGTGCTATATGAATGTAATGGAATACTATTGTGCTATAAGAAATGATGAGCAAGCAGACTTCAGAAAAACCTGGAAAGACTTGTATGGTCTGATGCTGAATGAAGTGAGCAGAACCAGGACGTTGTACACAATGATAGCCACCTTACTCAACGACTAACTTTATTAGACTTAGCTCTTCTCAGCAATGCAAGGATCTAAGACATCCCCAAAAGTCTCATGATGGAAAATGTTATCCACATCCAGAGAAAGAAATATGGAGTCTGAATGCAGATCAAAGCACACTATTTGCTCTTTTTTTTTCTTCTGTTTTGTTTTGTTTCCTCATTCTTGTGGTTCCTGCTGTTTTTTCTAATTCTTCCTTACAACATGACTAATGTGAAAATATGTTTAATAGGAATGTATATGTAGAGCCTATATCAGATTGTGAGCCATCTTGGGGAGGGAGGCAGAGAGGGAGGGGGAGAAAATTTAAAACTCAGAAGCTTATGGAAGTGATTGTTGAAAACTAAAAATAAATTGATTTAAAAAAAAAGACTATGAATTAGAAATTAATTACTGTTCTGCACTGGTGGAAGTAGGAGAAAACTCCCTAGTTAGATTAAATCAGAGGACCATATAACCCCCCAAAAATACAAAACTCTAATATCATAGAAACAAAGCGCCCCTATTGAAAAATAAATTAGAAATTGCTATTATACATAATGTTTTAGATACTACAGCTTAAAGCTGCACTAAGATTTTGGGAATACTTGTAGGATCGTGGGAGCGGAAAAATCTAGTCCCTGACTCATGTCATAGATGAAGGCACCGAGGTCCAGCAGAGTTAAGTGATTTCATGGCCAAAAAGTAGGTGATGTGGGATTTCAACTTAGAATCTCTGATTCAAACTCAAAACTCTTTCCCTTTATTGCTTATGCCAATTTCCCAGGAAAATTACTGGTTGACTTAAGGGTTGTGATTGGCTAGACCATAGCCTATATGACCCTTTGATGATCAAGGTTAGAATGACTAACCTGTTCCACGCATTTTACATCTCTCATCAAGGTCACCAACTTTTGCTGTAAGTTGTTCCTGCTCAGTCAAAGTAGTTTTCAGAAGAAACAAAAAAAAAAAAAAAAACAACCACCTTGCTGTAAGCCCTTCTGTCATCCATGCAAAGTGACACCTCCTCAGCCGGTACAAATCACTTTAAGTAGAGAGCAGGATAAGCTGGCGTTCACGGTGAATGGCATAAAAAGAAATGACAAGAAGTGGCTTGGGCTCTGGAGAGGTGTAGTTGCTTGAAGAATTAATCCCAGGATGCTGATTCAATCCCCTTAAGAAGTAGGATTTAAAGACGCATTTAGCCTCATATGCTTCTAAGCCTTATGATTCTAGTTGATGCCAGATGAAATGCTTTTAACAAATCCATACAACACAATTAATTACCATAATCATTAAATACCAATTATTTAGCACTTGAGTGCACACAGTGTGTGCAAAGTGCCATACAAGTAAATTAAGCAGTTAAGGTCTTAGTTTTTCAAAAACTTGTCGTCCAAAACTAATCAGTAAGATGGAGTCTTTGGAGTATGTGAGATGTCATTTGGGGTGTCCTATTAGGAGAAATTTCTCATTCTATTGAATGCATATTGGGGATAGTAAATTGACGTTTGGGAACAGTCACATGCTTGGAGAGACATGTTATATGGAGAATTTTTTTTTATGTAGAAACATGTCAACAGTCATTTGAACTTTTCGAATTATAGTGCTACAAAATTTATAATTGTGGATTTTTAACTATTTCATAATATGTATTTAATGGAATAAAAACCAAATGTGAGTTGTAAAAGTGGAAAACAATGTGATTCATGTCTGATTTTTAGGCATTAAATAAAATTACTGTGTAATTAGTAACTATGATTGTGTGAACGACTTCTGACTTGAGAAACGTTGTTGGGATTTTTTCCCCTAGAATTCTGATACAGAGGGAAAATTTTTTGAAGAGCAAAAGAATCTTAGTGCTTGCTCCAGGTACGCCATAGAATTGTGTGTTCTCTTTCATCCATCCCTCTTCCCTGGATATCTAACCCAATGGGACATCATTTTTGAGCCCTTGAGCTAAAACTAATCTAAACTCTTGATAGAAGAATGAACAAGAGTCTGAATTGAAAAGGAGGAGGAGAGTAGGTACAATTGCTTTGGAGAAAGTAAGCTATACTCTTCATGACTCTCATACTTCTCTCTGAAACACAGGGCCATCTTTTTAACATCCATGTTCTTCAGGTTACATATTCTTATTTGCCATCATTTTCAGTAATGACTGTCATAGTCACTGAAGGATTGAACCTAGAGATCCTCACAAAGGGCAGTAGCAAGATTTTGCATGAGCAAGCTACAACATGTTACAAATGGGAAAAAAAAGAATATGTATATTATATAATATATATGTGAGAGTAAATATAGAAAATGTCATTAGAGATATGTATGCCTCAAGAATATAGGATAAGCAATGGACAGCCCACATGTTCTATTGGTATCTGCATAATGTCATAAGACTGCATGACACTGGGCAGACCCCTTGTGGAGGATTTATAAAAAGACTTGGACAAGAGTTACGTAGGGTGGCAAGGAATGGATGGATTGCAGTCTCCAATATTGTGAGTACCTACATCAAGGAGTTCACAGATACATCAAAAGACATAACTAATGGAGCCAGCAAGTAAGGTTTCCGTAAGAGCCAGAATGAATTGAAGGGGTAGGCCTCCCTCACTTTTCCCGGTATCAGAAGTTACTACAGTGCCTGGCCATGCTTGTTGTTATTCCTGTGCCTACGTTCATGATTATTCAAGGTCCTCGAACACGATTCTATCATGATTGGAAACAGCATGGGTTTTTGCTCATTGCTATTTAGATATTACATTTTAATTCTCCTTCTTTTCACCTACTACCCCTCTCCCCTATACAATATAGCACCAACCCGCGCCCCCTTACCCGTGGGCTCCTGGAAAGTGACATTTTGGATCCTCTGTGGGTCAGTCACTGGTTGGCTGGCAAATGTGAAATAATGGGCTCTCCAGAGAGAAAAAAAGGCACCCATAGCACATTTTTAAAGTTAGTCCTTATCATTAACATTTTCTCCGTTCCTTTCTTAAATATGGACAGTCAACAAAGCAATAAATGGAACCCTGACTCATAGTGTTGCCCGAGTTCCAAAGTTTAAATGTTCGTATTGAAAATTTAACAAGCATCTCTCATGATTCAATATGAGCCGGATCGACAGGCTTATGGAACCACAGCACAGGCTCAGAGTCCTCTTTAAACTATAGCTCAGGAGCCCCTCCCAATGAGTTGCCTTGTATTAATTAGCCAGCGGATGCATTTCGTTTAAAGCAAAGACAATTAAATACCATAATAAAATAACAGAACATTTCCCCGGTGGGTCTGGCATTCACTCTCCCCCACATACACGCTCTCATGCATTTTCACATCAAAGATGCAAATCCAATAAATGATTTTAAGTCAAACTGAATCCAAGCTTTTTCAGCTCTATTTTATTATGTGGTCCATTCTATGAAATCGCATTGACATAGCTCCATGATTTGGAACTGCTTTTGTCCAATTAGAATTCACCATATAGTAACGGCATTTTGAAATTATAAAGAAATTCTTCTTTGTCCTTGACTCTCTTGACACTGCCAGTCAAAACTCTCCATCCCTGTAGGCATTTCTTATGAGCATTTCAGATTCAGAATCATTTATAATGAGTAAATCAAACAATCCTCTAACATGTTAATAGCCTTAATTTCCTTCTTATCCTCAAGGTCTAAAGATTTGATTGCTGTGTTGAGAATATAAAAATGAATATTATAAATTGGAAGCTGTCAGTTATGGTCAGAGGGGAAAAAGGCTGACTGATGTAAGAAACTATGGATGGCACATTAAATGGAAGACTTTGGGACATTGTTCATGGTAAGAATTACTTAATATTTGGTATCCATGTCACGGTTAAGAGAACAGACAAATTTTAATGATAGAGCTACAATATAGAATATGATACATATTTTCTCAGCTACTTAGGGGAGCCATTCCATTGATGGAAACAATTAAACTTAAATGGGCCAGTCAAAAAATGCCTATGGTAGATAGCCAAAGGGTCATCACAAACAGAAAGGGATATAGCCATGAGTCATAAATAGGCTCATAGCAGTTTTGATCACAGGACACCCCCCCCAACACACACACACACACACACACACACACACACACACACACACACACA
>NW_020944206.1:699702-787071 GCF_900497805.2 Vombatus ursinus | reverse complement strand
CACACACACACACACACACACACACACACACACACACACACACACACTTCACTAATTGTAACTGATTGTTTTGCCGTGGTTTTGGGGCTTCCTGCAAAGTGGGCTCGAGACTATCACCTGACTTGAGATTCACATTTTTGGGGCATACATTGTCATCTCTCTTCAAAAAGAAAGTTGTTCAAGGTAAGGGAATGGGAAATATGCTTCTGCTAGGTTTAGATTATGCATACAAACTGGGCTTTTAATTCCTGGATTCCTTTTATTCTGAGTTAAGAATAACTTCCTGATTTTAAGAAACAGAACCTAAATGATTTCAGGCAAATCATGCTAAAGCACAATTGAATGTGCCCTAGGAACAAAGTACATTCCAAGGAAAGAAGGAAGAGGGAAAAGATGAATTTGTATTGTCTAGGAAACAACAAAAAATTAAAAAGTGATATTTTTATACCTTTAGTCAGACCATAAACAACAAACTCTAAACTCCTGGCAGTCCAGAGAATCCATGCAGTAGAGATCAGTTATGGTGGTATGGGAACGATTTGGGGTTTTATTGTCATTATTACGTTCTACTCCCCTCCATGCACTCTGTGATCTATCCATCCTGTCCTGCGTTCACTCATGGCACTGTATCTCCTGCCTCCATGCCTTTGGAATGGTTGTCCCCCATACTTTAAGTGCTCTTCCTCCTTACCTCCATCTCTTAGAATCTCTGTCTTTCTTTATGACTCAGCTCGAGCACTCCTGTCTCCAAGAAAGTTTACCTCCTCAGTTTCCCCCAGCTGCTAGTACCATTCCCTCTAAAGACCTTCCATCTGCTCCCTATTTGGCTTGTAGGGGTTTGGGGGAGAGCTCAAATAAGTCACTGCTTTTACTCCGCCCTGTATTTGTTTTGTAGGTACTAATTGAAATATATATATATATATATATATATATGTGTGTGTATGTATACACACATACACACACATATATGTATATATATGTGTGTATGTATATATATAATATATATGTATATTATATATATACATATATATACATATATACATATATATACATACATATATGTGTGTATATATATGTATATATTCCTCCCCCATTGGAATGGAAACTCCTTGCAAGCAGGGAATGTTTTGGTTTTTTTTTTTTCTTTGCATCCCTAGCTCCTGCCATAGTGCCTGGTACATAGTAAGCACTTAATAATTGCTTGTTCAGTGATTGATCTTTTATATTTAGGTGATGTATCTATTTGGAACTCATTGAGATATAGCATTTAAAATGCTGGTCTAAACCTATTTTGGGCCAAAATGCTTTCCATATTTCCTGGTACTTCTTTTCAAACAAGAAACCCTTCTCTATGTAGTACACTTTGTTGTTTTATCAAACACTGGCTTATTGTGTTCATTTTTTTTTTTTACTTAGTCTGTTCTAGTAATCTACTTTTCTATTTTTTTTGGACAAGAACCAAATGGTTTTATCAGCTATTGCTTTATAATATAGTATGGGGTCTGAAAATACTGTTCTTCCTTCATCCCTACTTTTTACATTATTTCCATTGATATTGTAGAGCTTTTGTTTCTCCAAATGAATGTTGTTATCGTTTTGTCCAGTTCCGTAGCCTCTGCTAATATGATTGGTTCTTATTGCCTGTTAGATCCTCACTTCCAGTATGTTTGAAAGGGTAAGTTTTCTGTTCATTCTCATGCTGGCAGAGTTCCTAGTTTAAGTTCAGGTTAATGTCAGTAAATGGGGAATGGCAATTAGCAAATTCAATACTTGTCCTAAGTCACATTTCCCCTTAACTTTTTAACTATGACCATCTCTGTTCTTACTGAAATATTCTTAGATCTTTGGTCATTTTTGTGAGTCATTAATAAAGTTCCTTTTCTTGAATTTTCCAAGTATGAGAGAATTCCAAAGATGCCAAAAGAATGAAAGAAAATCATAGACAATATTCTTACCCCAAAAAGAAGACTGAGTGGATATAGCTAAGTATCAATCTTGTGCCCTTTTTTCATCGTTTTAAAAATCTTATTGTGAATGATCTCCATATCTAAAGTATATCATTGATGAAAACATGAATGGGGAACAGGCAGGCACTTAATAATTTTTTCAGTATATTACACATATATAAACACACAATTGACTAAAGGAGCAAAAAATACAAGATCCAACTGTGATTGTCGTTCATGAATTACCTAAAAAAGGGAAGAGGACATTTTATTCAATAGAGCAAAACAGTTTTTTAAAGACTCTTCTCCAACATGGAGTCTCTCGTGTATACATTAAGACCATACAAGATTCAGCAATGATCACAAGAAGGTAGACCAGTCATTTGGTCAAGGTAAGAGATTAAAGATGTCACTCATACTCACCAAGTGTCATAAAAGCTCAAAGATGGCTTCCAGTGTGTGAGGTGGATTGTCTGTGGAAGATGTATGAAAGATCATGGACATGTTCTTTACGGGATTAGAAGATATGAATGGTTACACCAATGCCGGGAATAGCTGTGTCGCAGAGCTCGCAAATTCACTGAATAACCACAAAGTAGAAATTGCACTTTGAAATTTTCATCGAGATGTCAAGCCCAGCCACTTATTTTCACAGAATAATGATTCTTAGAGAGATCTACCCTCTTACTTAAGGTAATAAGTGATTATCTTCTGGTTGTCCAATAAAGAACATTACTAGTCATCATTCCCCGTTTATGACTATCTTATGTCAACATATACATGTTCGTTGTACAATTCTAAAAATCCTTATCATAAGGAACTAGATACTAAAAGGTAGAATTTTTTTTTCTGTTTTGAACCTTATATAGTACAAAGTTTAAGTAGATTTAGCTTAACCCAAACTTTTCTTGTGTAAAGATATCAGTAGAATGATTCATTCTTGAAGAGACTTTATCTCCTTTAGAAACATACAGAGGCTAACTACTGGATTCTCTTTTATTATTATTATTCTGTGACTCCATTACTTTTGATGGGACTGTTGACCTCCATTTCCCTCACCATGGTACAGGAAAGCATATTTAATCTCATGCCATGTTGTACTGGAAAGAATTATGACATGTGTCACCACTATATTAAGACACTATGTCACAAATCCTCATCTTGCTGAAAACCCAGGCGACATGATATGGAACAAGCAAGATGATGAGACTAGATAATTCAAGGGGTTGGTAATGGGTTCTAACAAGTCTTCTGCAATCGCTCAAATCATTCTCAAGTCACTGGTCTCCACAAAATAGATTCTTTGGGCTCAGTCTCATTTTGAGTGCTTAGTAATATATAGAACATAGTAACCACCCCAAGCAGTTACCCCAAGAGGTAAAACAATCACCCAACATGATGTCAAAACATTCTTTCCCTTTTAGTTTTGGACGATGTTTATTGAGGGCAGTTAGGTGGCATGGTGGATAGAGTGCTGGGCCTAGAGTCAAGAAGACTCATCTTCCTGGGCTCAAACTCTGCCTCAGACATTTGTTAGCTGTGTGCAAATCACTTAATCCTGCTTGCCTCAGTTTCTTCATCTGCAAAATGAGATGGAGAACAAAACGGCAAACCACTCCAGCATCTTTGCCAAGAAAACCTCAAACGGGGTCATGAAGAGTAGGACACAACTACAGGAGGAGAGTAAATCATGTGAACACAGAAAAAAAGGAACTTGAAAAGATTTGGTTATTAAACATTTTTGCAGGTGCTTTGCTACCTTGAGACTAGGTCCCTTATAAAATGATAATGCCTTTATGAGCACCTTATGTAAGTGTGATATAGGAGAAGAAAATGGATCTGTTACCTTTAAATAGAGTCATAGTACTCGGGATATACTTTTGTCATCCTTTCCCTCCCTCCAAAGCTAGTTCATTACATTCTGTATGGTAGTTCATAAGTAGCATCTCCATTACCAGGATGGTTTGCTTGTTTGACACCAAACCCTCAAACATCTGCATACTTTGTTGTCAATTAAACATAGTCAAAATGTTAAATGACATATACACATTAGAACTACGTTAAAACACAGTCTCATAAGGGTTCAGAGATATCAAGAGTCCGATCACAAACCCAAAACTTCTCCAGAAAAGTATCTAGAGAAAAAAATTAAGCTTGATGTAACATACTCTGCCCTGTCCTCAAAAATCTGCCTAATGAAAGAGCACCCTGTATCTGCTCACAGACAAAATTTTTGCTGGCTTGGGCATTCTGGATCTCTTCCAATGAATACAGTTGCAATTATTTATAAGAAATGTTGGAATAACGAAACCATCTGTAATCTTTCCTTCCAAGAAACTGTTCACCCAGTAGTTCCATTGTTAGGCTGAAACTGTCCTCCAGTTTTTAATTATAAAACTTAACCCTTAGGAGAAAAGAAATTCAAATTCTTTGAGTCATCTTTCTTTAATGAGGTAACCCGAAAGGAAGCCGGGCTAGAATAGCATCATTAAGTGTCAATTCTTTAGAGGGGAAAAGTTGACAAGCACAAAGTCATTTCCAGAGCTGTCAGGTCTAAGAGACAGAACAGTTGAAGAGACTTTCCAATTCAGCCTCTTCTTTAATAAGCTATCTAGCGGTCTTGACATGTGCAAAGCCCATCTCTTGACATTGTATTCATGTAGTCACATAGGCTTTGCATGAAAACACTGACCACTATCTGTAACGGTGAGGAAAATAAATGCCATGTAACACAACTACAAGAAATGCCTACCAAAAGTGAGAAAGAAGCAGCCTTGAGGAGAAATTTGTGATTTTTTAGAAAACGTTTAATTGCAGAAACTTTTTAAAATACAGAAAATTACTTCATTGAAATATTTTAAACATTTTTATTTCCATAAAAATTGAAGTTGTTTTAAGTGGAAATTTAAAAATTAATTATGCCTTAGAATAGACATGTGTCAGTTTCAAAAGATGTCATTTGTAATGGTAGGCTTGATGGAAAAAAAGAGACTAACTCCAAAGAGTTTGGTTATGTTTTGATTTTTGAATGCAATCAAGGATAAGATACTGACTTTATTAAAGGTCATTTTAACCCCAGGAAAAAAAAGGAAAATTATAGGTGATCTCTCTGGTCCTCAGTTTCTTCCTTTGTAAAACTAAGGGGTTGGCCTAAAATAGATCATATCTGAAATACCTATCAGTTGTAATTTTTTGCACCATATAGATGTTTGTTTGACAGTTGCATTGGTTAAGGCAAACAGAAATAGGGAATAAATGGAAGTTTGGCTTTGCTCCTCCGAAGGAAAAAATCTTCCCCCCCCTTTTTTTTTTCAGCTAACTGGAATTTTGTATATAAGATAGCTTGTTCTCTTCCAAGTTATTTCTATCATTGCTTCATTCCTCCATTTCACTTTGCATTTAAAGGCACAAGTTGTTTTGTTATGAAAATTGATCATGACATAATTTACTGTGTGTTTTTATAGTGAATTCTTTAAAAATTAAGTGTCAAAATATGGAAATGAAATCTTTATGGAAAACAAAATCTAGGAATGCATGAACTAGAAAAAGAATTGCAATGCATAATTGTTATTCCCCCCCCCCCGCAAAAAAAATTATCAGTGTCTTGGATAAAGGCGCAAATGATATGCTAATCAAATTTGCTTCTGACGTAGCTGGAATAGTAGTGAACATCTGAAATGGCAGACTTAGCATCCAGAAAGAGCTTAGCAAGCTAGAACTTTGGCCTAAATCTAATAAGAAATGAGTTGATATGAATCAAAATAAAGTCTTTCATTTGGCTTAAAAAAAAAAAACCCAACACATTATGAGTAAAATGCCAAAGACATTGCTAGACAACATTTCATTTGTAAAAGATCTTGAATTTTAGTGGGCTTTCAAATACAGGATACAAGAAAGCTAATGCAATTTTGGGCTGTAGTAAGTGACATTTAGCATTCAGGAATAAAGAGGTGGTAATCCCTTTGTCCTCTACCCTGATCATCTCTTTTTTCCTGTATATTATGTATATTAAGCTTTTGGGTCCATTAAAACCCATCTTGTTCAGTAATGGTTCTAGGTCCCATATTCTAGGAAGACATCGCTAAGCTGGAGATTCTTCAGAGGTAGACGGCCAGAATGGTGCAGGATATGCAGGTCGGGAAAGGAACTGGGCCAATTTAGATCAAGAAGGTTGGGCTTGGTGTAATAACTATCAGATAGAAAAGGCATTTTGATTTGTCCTACTTGGTCCAGAGGGCAGAGATTTCAATGTAATAGGCTGTCCAAAGTTTGAATGAGTGGTCCTGTGAGTTGTGAATTCTTCCTCACAAAAGGTCTTTAAGCAAAGATTGGTTGTAGAGATATTATAGAAAGGATTCTTATTCAGAGATGGGGGAGCATAACTGGTCTCTGTGGTCCTTTCCCACTCTGACATTCTGTGATTTTGTTAAATTAAAGTCATAACTCATGGATAGCATTTACCTAAAAAATAATTTGGGAATTTCCCTCTGAATAGTTTATTCCTAAAAATGGTATAAAAAAGTATCTATGGCTTAGGGATTATATTGAATGAATTCACCAAAGCAATTATATCAACCCATGAACTCACAAATCTATTTCATGTGATTAAAGCTACAACATATTAGCAAATGACATTCCATTCTCATGATTCTGGGGATCTACAACAACAATAGTCTTTAACCCCGTATAGCTTTCTTTCTATGGTGAAATAAAACCGCTTTCTGGACTGGAGTTTATTTACAAAGTCCCCATGTGCGGACACAAGGGTAATCCTATTGGGCACCAATCAAGCTGGTTTTGCATACAACCTCTTCCAGGAGATTGTTCAAGTGAGTAAAGATTGAAGGATCAAGCCTCTAAATTTAGCATTTCAATTAATATAGGATGTTTGATCATCATTTCTAATACACTACATTCCATCTAATTGAGACTTAATTAAGAAGTCCACTTAGCTGGGATATTTCCCAAGCAACTGAATTAATACTAATTAACAACAAAGATTGTTGCTTAATTGGGACGGTAATTCTGCTTAATTGGGATGGCTGGCGTTGATTAAATGGCACTCAAAAAGAAATATCCCTGCTTGGTTTGGTGCCTGACGATACTTTGTCTCCCCTCTAAAGACCTCCACCAGTGAAACGAATCTGGAACTGAAAAGACCTTCACTGATGTTCCCCTCCCAGGATGATGAAGTTTTCCATGAGCCTAAGAATCAAACATGACTTTTAACTTGTGCTCAGTCATTCTCTTCCAGGGCAGTTCCTTGTGGGCCCAATGGTAGCAAATAAAATATGTGAGATGTCTTTTTTTGCTGGGGAGAGGTGAGTCACTTGACCTAGGAATGAGAGCCTGCATGCAAATAGCAACATCAACCAAATACTCATCCCCTACAAAATGTGTCTTTCAAATTGGACAATCCATTGGGGAGACATGATGTACAAATAAAAAACAATGATGGACCACTACAGGGCAAAAAGCAATTAAATGCTAGGTTTCATGTAGTGGACTATATGGAAATTCAGAAAATAAAGTGAACATTATCTCTTGGACTTCATAGCCTTCCAAAGAAAATTTCATAGGGATTATTCTTCATTTTTGTCCTAAGAATTTCTTAAATAAGAAATAAGGCTGGTCAAGCGAGGTAACATGGAATTATGTATAGCGAGGTGATTTAGAACACAATGTGTATATGTGTATGTGTGTGTGTGTGTGTGTGTGTGTTTTCATGATACTTCTCATACTTCTCCTCCTCCCTGTCTGACAATTCCATCTTTTTTTTTAAGGCAATTGGGGTCAAGTGACTTGCCCAGGGTCACACAGCTAGTAAGTGTTAAGTGTTTGGTCTGAGGCCAGATTTGAACTCAGGTCCTCCTGACTTCAGGGCTGGTGCTCTATCCACTGTGCCACCTAGCTGCAACCCCCCCCCCGACAATTCCATCTTAATCTGCTTACTAGATCATCACGCCTTTCCTATTCCTCCAAGGTTCTATGGTGGGGCCTCTTCTCTTACATCCATATTCTGTCTCTATCTCCATCTCTATCTCTCTCTGTCTCAGTCTATCTCTGTCTCTCTCTCCCCCCTCTCCCCTCATCTACTGTGTTTAATTATTCATATTATTAATTATCATCTCTACACAGTCCATTCCCAGAACTAAATATTTCCTGAACAAAAGTCTCACATGACTAGCTGCCAATCGGACATTTCATACTCGATGATATGCAGACATCTCCAAGTCAATACGTCCAAAACGGAAATCAATGTTTTCCCCCTTAAAATTCTCCACACTCTCAACTTTCTTGTTTCCATTGAGAGCATCGCCATCTTTCCAGTCATTCTGGCTCACAACCTTGGTGTTATTCTTGACTCTTCATTCTTCCTCACCCCACACATCCATTGAGTTACTCGGTCTTGTTGATTTTACCTCGAAAACACCTCTAGTTTACTTCCAAACTCAGTTTAAGTGCCTCCTTCTATATGAAGCCTTTCCTGATTCCCACCCAATTGATGGTGCCCTGCCCCCCCAACATTTCCTTGAATTTCTTTTGTATTTACTTAGATCTGCACTTATTACCCATGATAGAATATAAGCTTCTTAAGGGTAAGAACTCTTGGGTTTAGTCTTTCTATCTCCAATGCCTAGAACAACCTGACACATAGAATGCACTTAACAAATAAATGTCTCTTGATTAATCTGTTGAATAGTGAGATTTGTCAAGCAAAAAGCTAAAGAGAAATTAGATTGTATTAAGAAAGGCAATAATGTCCAGTAATAAGGAGGAGATGGTCCCAGTGTTCTTTGTCCTGTTCAGAACACATTCATTATATTTCGTTCAGTTCTGAGTGCTTTGATTTGGAAGGACATTAACATGTGGGAGAACAGAATTGTGAGGGTCTTTAAGACTTCTACGCCAAGATCAGCTCAGGTAACTGAGAATGGTTAGCCTGAAGAAGAGAAGGCTTAGGGAGGACATGATAGCAGTCTTCAAGTATTTGAAGAGCTGTCTCCTGGAGGAGCTAGGTGGCGTTGCGGTGGATAGAGTGCTAGGCCTGGAGTCAGGAAGACTCATCTTCCTGAGTTCAAATCTGGCCTCTTACACTTACTAGCTATTTGACCCTGGGCACGTCACTTAACCTTATTTGCCTCAGTTTCCTCATCTGTAAAATGATCTCGAGAAGGAAGAGACAACCCACTCCAGTATCTTTGCCAAGAAAACCCCAAATGGGGTCATGAAAAGTTGGATGCCACTGAAAAACAACAGAAAAACAATAACTTCTGGAGGAGGGACTAGAATTTTTCAGAGTGCTAAACTAGGAGACATGAAGCAGGAGGGGGATTTGTAGAGAGGCACATTTCTTCTCCATGTAAAGAAAAGTTTTCTGGCAACTAGAGCTATCCAAGAGATCATTAACAGGTCACTGTCAACTTGAAAGGTGGTTTCCCCCATATTCCCTCAAGGGTTTGTCCTTTGCCCTATGCTGCACAACATTTTTTGTCAGTGATTTAAATAAAGACACTGATGATATATTTATCAAGTTTGCAGATGACTCAAAGCTAAAAGGGCTAGCTAAGATGTAGAATAAAGTAGTTAGATCCCAAAAGATCTAACGAGAATGTTGTGCTGAATATAATGTGATGAAGTTTAACAGAGACAAATAGAAAGTTTTACACTTGGATTCAAGAAATGAACTTCACTATTACAACAAGAGAAAAGTGTGGTTAGACAGAAATTTGAGAAAAATCTGGGGGTTTGAGTAGACTGAAAGCTCAATATGTCAGCAGTATTCTTTGGCACCTAAAGAAATCTTAGCCTGCATTAAGGGAGACATAATGTCCAGGACTGAAGAGGTAATAGTGCTCTTGAACTCTGCCCTGATCTGACTACATCTGCTTTATTCTGTTATGTTCTGGGGGGGGGGGGGGGCACATGTTAGGGAGGAGACTAATCATTTGTAGAGTATCTAGGGAAGAAAGACCACAAACATGAAGACCTCACTGTAGTAGTATCATCTGGAGGAACTGGGAGTGTTTAGCCTGGAGAAAACTATAGTAGTTACAGCTGTCCAAAACTGGACTAGAATATCTCAAGAAGCGATGGGTTCTTCCACATTGGAGATCTTAAAACAGAGTCTGGGCGATGACTTCTTGGCTATATTTTAGAAGAAATTCTCGTCCAAGGATGCATTTATCTAGATGGCTGCTGTCATGCCTGTGTCTCACACGTCTGTGAGATGAGGAATGATGGAATGTTTGGGAGTATGTAAGTAGAGCCAATGAGATAGAGGGGCTCAAACACCAAAAAGGAGGAATTTGATCCAATGGGTAAGTTTGCAAGTAGAATGACATGATGAAAGCTGTGTTTTAGGAAGATTAGTCTTTGGAAGTGCCAGGAAGGACGGATTGTGGAGGGGCAGTGTTGTCACTTATAGGTACTCAGGCTTTAGAGCAGGAAGAGATGATAATCTCTTCAGATAAACAGAACCTAAGAGTTGGAAGGGACCTCGCTGGGCCCTTAGCCAAACATATACACTAAAGTCATCCCCACTACAATGTACCCAACAAAAGGTCCTTCAGCCTCTGCTTGAAGGCCCCCAAGGAGGGCCATCTCACAACCTGTCAAGCACCCCATTCCACTCTTGTGTGGCTCTACTTGTCAAGATGTTTTTGCTGATATCGAGGCTCAGATTTCTTTCCTTTGATAGTTTTTCACATTCTTGAAGACAGCGATCATCTCCTCTTCCTTCCTCCAGTCCAAGTCTTCTCTTCTCCAGCCCATCAACCCCCAATTCCTTCAGTTGATTCTCATAAACATGGACCCTAGGCCCTTCACCATCTGGTGATGACCCTCCTCTGGGCACACTTAAGCTTCTCAATGTCTTTTTTCAACTGTGGTCCCCGAATAGCACTTAACACTACACTCTACATGTGGTCTGATTAGGACAAAGTGTGGAGGAGCTCAGAATGATTCTCAGAATATATCCCTTTCTTAGTGGAGGTCAAGACTGAGTGAGATTTTGTGACTGGCTCTTCACGCTGGTGACTTGAGCTTGAAGTCCAAGAGACTATAAGGCTTACTTCTTCCATATCTCTATTGAATGCCATCTGATTAGAGCCAACCTCAGTGCTCTTGCCAGTAAGGATCTTTTTGGATTCTGACCATCTAGTTTCATAGCTATCCCTCCTGGCTTTGATAAGTATGTCATCTATGCATTTACTCAAGTCACTGGCCAAAATGTTAGCACAGGGCCCAGCATAGATCCCTAGTGCCTCCCCTGGACACCTCCTGCCACGGTGATGTTGAATCATTAATGGCCACTCTTTGGAGCCAGCCATCTGACCACTTCTATATCCATCGCATCGTATAATCATCTGGCCCAAATATGTCCCTCTTTGCCATAAGAATAGTATGAGATACCTGCCTTTTTCAAAAGCTTTGCTGAAATCCAGATCAACTTTATCTGTGGCATTCCCCACATCTACTTGTCCAGATCAGCTATTTCATTAGCCCTCCTTCCAAGTTGGACATTGCATCAATGTTCCACCCCAATATTAACTCACCTCTGCAAATAAAGGAGAGAGGTCATCATTTCTCATGGTCATGCCTGTTCATTATTATTTCATGACCTTCAGTTCCCTTTTCTCTTGTTCGTTCCATTTACATGATAGGTTGTTTTCCTGATTCTACTTACTTCACTTTCCATGACATCATGATGGCTCTTTGTAATCATTTTTTTTCCTTTTCTAGATGTTCACTGGTTGTATGTTTAATGATCAATTCTGGAATTTTCCCAGGAATTGAAGTCAAGTCCATTGGCCCATCATTTACCAACTCTGTCCGTCTTCCCCCCTCCTCCCACCCACCCTTTAAAAAAATTGGGACAAATTTGTCTTCCTCAGGTCTTGCCATACTTCTACAATTTTCCATGATTTTTCCATTGTCATTGACAATAGATCATCATTTCCATCAGTTTTTTTTTATTGTCCAAAGATATGGTTCATCTGGGCCAAGTGACTTGAATTCATTATGGAAGAGAACTAGGTGCTCTTTTCTCATCTTCATACTTAATTTGGATAGCAACCTTCTTTTAGCCATTTTGATTCCATCCTTTCCAGTGCAATGTTCTTCCTCTCACCCCCATGTCTGCTTCAGTGCTTCTACTATATTGTTCAATAGAGGACCTACTCCCTCCTCAGAGCATCTTGCTCCCTACCTTCAAGAAGAACCTTTCATTTATTTTATGGGTGTTCACTTGTTCTTTTCCTTCTCCCTCCATAAGGCATTCTTCCACTCTCCATTCCCCCAGTGATGGTCAAATTTCCCCTTTGCTACTTCAGATTCTTTTTCCCCATTCCTGCTTTTTTTCAGTCTAGCCCTCTCATATTAAAGAAGAGGAAACTAGACCTCAGATCCAAAGAGGCTTAGTGTGAGTTGCCCAGTGTTACACAGATAGCAGAACCATGATCCAAACCCTGGTTTTCAACCTGCAAAATCAGTGTTCCTTCCGTTACACTCATCAGAGATTACAAGTTAGGAGTAGGCAATAGTCCAGGAATGAGTGAAGGTGAGATTGGACTGGAGTGTTTCTAAGCCGTAGTGGTGTGGATCCAGGGGTCAGAGGCTTATTCTGGTTTTTAAGGTACCCTGGGAGTGCTTTCACTCTACCCAGGTTACCTAGAAGCTGCCTAGAGACTACAGCCTAGGTTGCTATAGTCTGGAATCCTGAAATGAACAAAACTCAGGAAAGTGGGCAACATGGTGTAGTGAAAGGAATGCAAGATTTGGAGTCAGCTGACCTAGGTTCACCTCCCAGCTCTCTTACTGCTTGTGTGACCTTATTCTCAATTTCTTCATCTGTAAATGAGCCCTGAATTCCTCTGTGTGAAAACCATTCCCCTCAACAGTCTATCCTTTACACCACCACTGTCAGACTTACCTTTCTAAAACACTGCTTTCTTCCCTTTATATTCTCTCTTTGCTTTGGGAACTTTGTCTCTTTTACCTCTTTCTTGGCCTATTTTGAATAAGAAAACTAGAAATTGAATATTTGCATTTGAAAAACTTACATTAGAAATTAGGTCATCTTCACCTTTTCCTCGACTCTTTCCTGCACCTCACACAGAGTTTGCATCTTACTATAGACCCAGGTTTTCAAGGGGAGCCCACAGAGACCATATTTTGAAGGTACCGCAATGCCATTACCATGGCATTACGATGTCATTATGCTGGGAAACTCAAGCAATCAACTCACTTTAGCACAATTCTACATGGAGACTGCTATAAGACCATCCAATTATTACTATGTCAACAGACTCTCAGAGCAACTGCATTATGATGTCGCCATGTGAGCATATGACTTTGGGCGAAACGGTTTTCGGGAAAATCTACAGCAACCTAATTGTTCTATTGCTTCTCTTCCAAAGTACTGTGTAGGGGCAAAGCAATTTTAGTGGCAGTCAACGGAGGTTAGTTATGATGACAGGTCAAAATGAAATACTGTCAAGACAAGTTACTCTGCCAGAAAGGAAATGAAACGGGAAAAGCCTATATTCAAACATCGTTAAGCTTACGGCATAAACCCAACAAGGCAAGGACATTCAGAGTTGTCTGGGATGATACTTTGAGCAAAGTCTCCTGGTGCTGGAGCAGCATTCAGTAAACTCTATAAGCAATGTTATCTCCCGGGGGAAAACAGTTATTATAACGCAAGCTAAGTAGCTATGTGAATATGAACATTTTCAGGGCTTAATTTCACATCAGCACCAAAGTGTATACTCCTACTACATTAAGCCTCTCTTACGATATGACATGTAATCCAGGAAATAAGTAGCTGCCCTGGACCCCCAGCATGAAAGGGAAGGTGGGGAGAAGGTTCACTTGGGTTTTCAGGAATGTATAGATTCATTTATTAATTACTTATTAAAGTGGCCTCAAAAGAAGGATCTCATTTAACTATACTCCAGGAAATTTTGCTATTCATGAGGAACCAATGGAATGAGAGTCTGAGGAAAGAGAAGGAAATTCTTGCAACCTAGGACAGTCTGTTGCAAGTGTATGTTTCTTTTAAATGTCTCTTCTCAGCTATGAAGATATCATCCATTACTTATCCTAGAGTAATACCACCTCTTTTAAATTGCCATAGGAAAATCGATGGTTTTGAGGAGAAAAGCTCCCTCTCCTCAATAAATCAGGAGAATGGATTTCAGCATTTTCCATTTACTACAGAAATAATGAAAGCAAAACAAATATCACTTTGCTAGTTTATTAATAAAAAAAATCTATTAGCACCAGAGAAAAACGTGTGGTTAAGCTTGATCAAAGGTCAGGCAAAACTTCCTGCAAAGGAAAACCAATGTGACAAGAAATTTGAATTGTCATTTGCTCTATAAGTTTTTAAAAGTAGTTATTTTTCCTGGAGAAAGGTCACTTTCAGATGGAATATTTCTTCACATTTTTCACATTTATGCTGGACTGGAACAGTATTGTATTTGGAGAGGTGTGACTGGTTCTTTGTGTATATCTCTTTTCCTCAAAGTGGAATAAAATTAGTTGTCACTTTATACGAATCAAATACTTAGGAAAATGTTTGTGCATAGAGAATTGTACTAAAAATCCAATTTTGCTGGACCCAAAGATAAGAGCCTTTGTGGTGGCCAGAGAAGAGGGAATGAATATTTTCACTGCATTGAATGATTTTCATTTCCTTTGTTACCTCTTTCTGAATCACATGATCTTATATGCTGGGGGGTTGGGGGGCGGGAAGAGAAGACGGGAAACAGGAACCTGGATTTGACCTAAATGCAGGAATAAAAAGAAGGTGGGAATGAAGCGATCACTCTCTAATGACTTCTCTAGCCTTCTGATTGTGGTTAAACAGATTTTTAAAAAATTTGTGTCTTTGAATTTGCAGTGATATTGTTTTCAAATACTTAGTGTTTAAAGAGAATCTTTTGCTTTCATGTTTATGTTAAGTTTTGAATTAAACAGTGTGAGATACCACTGGAAAAAGAGGTGGGTTTGAGGTGGGCCTGCCATTCACAGTGCTACACTGCTATCCATTTAATGACCTAGAAGCAGGCCACCATGTTGGGTAGACCTCCTGTGGAGTATTTACAGGAGGGCCTAGGACAGGGGTGGGGAATCTGTAGCCTCAAGGCCACTTTGGGCAGCTAGGTAGTGCAGCAACAGGTAGAGCACCTGCCCTGGTCAAGTGCGGCCCTTTGACCAAATCCAAAGTTCACAGAACAAATCCCCTTCATAAAAAGATTTGTTCTATAAAACTTGGACTCAGTCAAAAGGCCGCACCCAAGGACCTAGAAGGCCACAGGTTCCCTAGGGTTGTGATTAGTAACAATGCAAGGAGCACTCCTATATCTGAGTCACATATGTCACCTAGGGGCCTTAGTGGACTGCAAAGCTTGACATGAGTGATTTTTGACATAGTGACTTCTGTCCATGTTATCTCCAGTAGAATGTAAACTTCTTGAGGGCAGGAAGCGTCTCACTTTCTTATTTATTTCACAAGTACCTATCATAGTGCTTAGCACCTGGTAAATGATTAATTTGCATGCAAATCTATCACCTAGCATTTATTAAGCACCTACTATGTGTCAGGCACTGTGCTCAGTGCTGGGCAATGTAAGTCAATGTCTTTGTTGGATGATTCAAGGAGTGCTAGGAAGCTATACCCCCTCCCCCAACCCCCAATTTTGTCTTCCTCTCATGCCTGAGAGTCTACTATTAGGGATGTGTTACTTTCAGCTAATTCTCATTGCCTCTGGGGTGCTCTGGTAAAATGGCATTGTTCTTTGGAAGGATAATATAACCAGTCCCTACACCTGAGTGTAGGTTTTTTTCAGATTGATGTCCTTACGTGTGTGGTCTGTGGCTTTGCCATTTTTCAGAATTTCTTTCATTAAAGTTCTTTTAAATAATATCAAAGACAGATTTCTGGAGAAAAATTTCCCAAGAGGCCAAGTTCCCTTCCTTTCCATAACATTAATTCCCCCCACCATCTCTTTTAGACCAGTTAATCAATGTTTGGGGTCCAAATACGTGGAAGTTTAGAAATACTTCTTCAGAGCCCAGGATACTGAGAGTCTCTGGAAGGAATGAGAAGGCAGAGAAGAAGCCAGACAGCCCCATGTTGAGGTTCCAGCGAGTCTTTCCCCATCTACCAGGTGGTGCTTTACATGGCCCTCCAGAGTGAAAGGAAAGGAAAGACTCATTGAGAATGGTGCCGATTGGGAGGCAATCAGGGAAGAGGGGGTAACTTTTTTCTAGACATTAATAATAAGCACCATTTCTATAACAAAAAGAATGGGAAGCCTTGCCATTTTCAGGGTGAGGTGTCCATGCTACCTTTGATAGAATGTAAGCTCCTTCAGGGAAGGGCCTGTCTTACTTTCGTCTTTATGTCACCACCACATAGCATATATTGTTGTTTTTCAGTTTGTTTCAGACAAACAGGGTTAAGTGATTTGCGCAGGGATGTGACTCACAGCTAGTAAGTGAATGAGGCCAGATTTGAACTCACAAAGATGAGTCTTCCTGAGTCCAGGCCCAGGGCTCTATCCACTATACCACCTAGCTTCCCACTTAGCACGTAGTAGGTGCTTAATAAAATTTTTAATTGATTGGTTAATAGGCAAATCGGAGATCTCAATATTTTAGGAAGTTTCGTTGCCATTTTGCCTTCCCTTTGCCCCTACTTGCCCAGTCCAGATTCTGCCCATTCTTCAAAGCCCAAATCAAGTCGGGACTCTTCCATGAAGCCCACCTTGATGACTCTAGGTTTTAAGTGTTTTCTCTGCCCCCATACTGCTACCAACACCGATTCTCTGAAGTCCAGTGACACCTGGAATCTGTTTCTGTCCTCAGTTAATTCAAGAAAGGTTTTTCCTTATCCAATATTTATTCAAGTCATCATTTATCAACATTTAGTGATTTGTAAGATGTCCCCTGGACATTAGTGAGAATTAGTCCAAGTCAACCATATTTGTATAGTCATTAATTTGACTAGAGAATCATTCAATTACCTATAGAGTTTACTGACTCGATGACGCATTTATGTGACTTCTTGACTGCAGCCAACTCTGGTGTATAGAACGGCTTTTACTTAGCTTTTGTTCTGTCATTAATAAAGGGTTTATATTTAATTGGTGACTAGAAATCCTATAAAAGTTAGAAAGTATTGGGTAAAAATATTCATTTTGATTCTCCCTTAGTGTGAAGCTCCTATGAAATGTAAAAAATAAGCCTAAATCTTAATACTTCCAAACGTCCATAATTTCATTAGCACGGGATTCACTCCACAGCTGCAGGTGGCAGCCCCTTCACGTGTGGGCAGTCAGTTTTGCTGGAGTTGCAGTGACAAGAGACAGGGTGGCCCGAGTCCCGTTGAGGTGTACCTTTCTCAGCAGAGCCACTCCTGGGCTGACAGATCAGTTGTCCATCTGTGAGTATGTACTCACCACCTTTCTAGCTGGGGTGGACCCGAGACGGGTTGTACTCCACTTGAAGGCTTTTAGCCAACTTTGTCCCCTCAGCTGCCTAATTTTATTGATGAGGGAGTCTTGAATATCACCTCTTTCTGGGTAAGTTTTCAACCAATCAATCCACAAGTATTTATTAAGCACCTACTAATGTTCAAAGCACCAGAGAAACGAGTACAAAGAATGAAACAAACCCTACTCACTATGAGTTTATGTCCTATTAGGGAAAACAACAAGTTATGATCATTCTTACAGTTATTAATTAAATTATCCTTATTACTAACATTTGTAAAGCACTTTAAGGTTTGCAAAGAAATAAACATCATCTCATTTTAGCCTCACAACTACCTGGGAGGTTGGTGCTGTTATTATCCCCATTTTACAGATGATGAAACAGAGGCAGACAGGTTAAGTGATTTGCCCATAGTCACATAGTAAGTATCTGAGTCAAATTTGAATTCAGGTCTTCCTGACTGTGGCCCAGTGCTCTAGCCATTGTTCTACCTTGCTGCCTTTAGGTATACATAGGAAATACATCCATAAATACAAAGTTAATAAATATATGTATGTATGTATAAAGAATGTGGTTAAGTACAAAGTAGTTAGGGAGGATGGGTACTAGCAGTCGGGGATTAGGAAAGGCTTTATGCCAAAGATGGTATCTGAGCTGCTTTTTAATGGAAGAGTGGGACTCTGAGGCAGAGGAATGAGGAAGTACATTCCAGGCTTGGGGGGTGGCCAGTGTGAGGGCTCAGGGAGGAGAGATGGAGTGCTGTGAGTGAGGAACAGAGGGAAAACCAGTTTGGCTGGATTGCAGAGTGTGGGAGGGAGGGTAATTTCTTATGAATCTGGAGAGGTTGATTGGGGCCCAGTTGTATAAGGCTTTAAAACCTAACCAGAGGAGCTTATATTTGTTTCCAGAAGCCACAGGAATACTACCGGAGTTGGATAAGTAGGGGAGTTACTTGGCCAGATTCCTCCTTAATCACTTTGGTAGCTGTGTGGTAAATGCACTGAAGTGGGGGAGAGCCTTGAGGCAGGGAGAGCAAGAGACTATTGCCATAACCTATGTGAGAGGTGATAAGGGACAAAACTAATGTGTTAGGTGTTTGAGTGGAGAAAAGGGGTCAGACATGAGAGATATTGCGTAGGTAGAAATGATAAGATTGAACAGCTGCTTGGATATGTCTGGTGAGGGAGTGCTGTGCCAAGAATATCCAGTTTGAAATATCCAATCGATGATTTGTGATACTAGATTGATATTGGATTTCAAGTGCCTGAGGGTACGCCATATAATGATGCTTCATTCTCTGGCAAGGTGATATTGTTTGCTGCCATCAGTTGACCTTACCTGCCACACAAAGATTTGAAAGTAAGTTTCAGAAAATAAAGTCATGCTTCTTCATCTTCACATGGTTTTCCAAAGGGCACCCTAATATTTTCCATCAAGGTTTTCTCCTTCATCATTTGACCCCCTCTGCTGTTTAACTAGGTCAGGTCTGTTCACATAACTAGCCATGCAGCAAGCACAATTTTCTGAAACCTGCCCTTTGCTTTTTAAATTTTTGTTGATTTCTTTTGTTTTTTTTAATATAACCTAGATCTTTCCCATAATCGTCCTCCCTCCCAGAGAGCCATCCCTTATTTTTTTAAAAGAATTTTTTAATGAGGAAGAAGAGGGGGAAAAGTTTGCAAAATTGAGCAATGCACTGAAAAAAAAAAATCCAACGTTCCATGCAATGTTCCACAACTGTCTACTCTCTATGCCTACCTCTGCAAAGGAGTAAAGGTGGGATGTCTTTTCATAGTTCTTCATTGAGTACCATCAATGAAGATAATATAGATCCCAAACACATTTTTTTAAACAAAATTATGGATGTTCCCTAACCAAACTAACTGAATAAGTACCAGATCAATCCATTACTTTGCGTTTTGGAAAGACAGTTTGGCTCTTGCTTTTTAAGCATTGACCTTCCTTAGCGGTATACTTTGCCCATTATAGATCTTTTTTTCTGAAATTTAATATTTCTTTTGGATTCCAACAATGATATCACTTGTGATACATTTTGCAGCTAATCGCATTGCTTATTGCTATAAATGCTTCGACTCCAGTTTCTCCCCATCCAACCTATTTATGTTCCATATTGCCTCCATTGGAATTATATTTCCCATTTGAGGTATAAAAGGGAAAGACAATACCGAGGCTTAGTTTAGGAGCTTTGGAGTGTAAACAAAGAGAAAGGCATTGAGAAAGTACTTTAAGAGTCAGACTTTGAAGTTGTAGGAAGCATTTAGGGGAGGAGACTTTTGGGTCTTTCCTTTGTCCTTGTTGGTGAGATGCCAAACTTTCACATTGCCCGGTACGATTTCCCAGATAGGTTGGGGCTCTGGTTCTTTCCTACCTAACCTGGGACTTTTTGAACCTCAGCAATCCCCTTACTGCCATATGACTGCCTCCTGTTATTGGAGAGAAGAGCTCTGGCTCAAAGGCATACTCACATAGAAAACCATCACATCCATGTCACGGCCTGGGCAGGCAGGACCACTGACCCCTTAGCAAATCAACCAGATCTTCCTTGTAAAGAGGGCCACCCAACAACCTTTCATTGGGGCCAGTCATTCCAGCCAATTGCTATTAGGCAGCAAGATGGAAAACAGCCTATCGTGACAGAAACCTGAGATTTAGTGTGATTCAGGGGCGTAATAGACATTCTGAATATGCCTCTATAATTACAAGCACATTGGTTCTCAAATCCCTTTTCTTTCTGAAAACACACACATACACACATAGTTGTGCATGAAAATTGTGTAATTTCCTGTGCATTCAGAGAGATGGGTAACTAAGTACCTATTTCTTCCTGCAATTATTAAATCTGCATGTGAAATGCCTTTTTGTCCCATTATATAAGTAATGGTTATGACTCTGGAATTGAGCTGACATAATTCATTTGAGTCTATTTAGCATTCTTGTGAATTTTTAAATGTTCCAAATCTTTTTCTGACCTTGAGGTTTATAGGCTCAATTTTTTTAGCCCCTCCAAAATAGCTAATTTCTGATTCTGTGTGTTTGTTTATTCTCATTGCTACTCAAGTATGTATAGAACTCTTGCCTTAAAAAAAAAAATGTGACAGAGGGGAAAAAAAACTCCCTAATCATCTGATTGGTTTTCTGATCAGTTAGTGGGTCAGAGGCAATACTGGAACAAGAAATTGCTTGCAGATTCTCTGTAGCCTTAGAGCAGGAGGTTTTAACGTTTTTCTGGGTCCTGGACCCCTTTGGCAATCTGATGAAGCTTATAGACCCCTTCTTTGAATAAGGTTTTTATATGCATGAAATAAGACATATGTAATTATAGAACACATCGAATATGTAGAATAGAATATACAATATTTATAACATCTATAGAATTATGTGATACATATAAGTAAGAAATATATACTAAGGAAATATATATACTATATGCAGTATATATGTGTTTCTATGTATATATGTCATATATGTGTGTATTTCTATGTATACTATATATGTGTGTGTGTTTACATATATACTGAGGAAACCAATTATATTGAAACACAATTAGCATTAAAGGGTTTGTGAAACTGGAAGAGAAGAAATGACTAAGTGACTAGTAGTATAATTGGTGATATAAAACAGAAACCTCAGTCATATTCTAGGATGGTGACGAATTTCAACTATATACATAAAAACCTTTGATGGAATGTTCCTTCATCATCATCATCATAGCATAAAAAAGTAAACATGAAAGAGTAATCATAAGGGAGTCAATGGAGTTAAAGTGTTTCCATTGCTACATGGGAAGATGATAAACAGAATTCCTAAGAGCATCATCATTATTAAGGCTCCTACAAGGAGTCGTGTACACAGAGGGCACAGGTGTGGGTCAATTATGTTGGGATGATCTCCACAAAAGAATGTAAGGGTGAGAAAGAGAGATGCACTGAAAGAAGGGGGAAGGGAGAGGTAGAATGGGGCAAATTTTCTCACATGAAGGAAGCACACAAGGAACAGCTTTTATGGTGAAAGGGATAATGGGGGGGGGTAGTAGGCAGTGCTAGAATCTCACTCTCATTAGCACTGGTTCAAAGACAGAAGAAAAAAATATATACATATTCTCTCTCTCTCTCTCTCTCTCTCTCTCTCTCTCTCTCTCTCTCTCTCAGTTGGGTATAGAGAACTATCTTACCCAACAGGGAGATGGAAGGGGAAAAGGATAAGAGATAGGGGAAGGGCAGATTGGGGGAGCCAGGAGTCAGAAGCAAGACAGACTTTGAGGAGGAGATCTTTGAGAAGATAAAAAGAGAGTGAGAAGGAAAAACAGAGGGAAATGGGATGGAAGGAAACGTACAGTTAGTGATCATAATTGTGAATGTGAATGGGATGAGCTAATTCATAGAACATAAGTGGATAAAAGAATGGATTGGGAAGCAGAATCCAACAACACGTTGTGTACAAGAGACATACTTGGGACAGAAAGATGCACGGAATTGAAGTGAAGGGCTGAAGCAGAGTCTATTATGTTTCAGCTGAAGTGAAGAGAACAAGGGTGGCAATAATGATCTCAGACAAAGTAAAAATAAACTAATTGAAAGAGAATCAGAGAAACTACATTTTGCTAGGAGGCACCACAGACAACAAAATGATATTCAAAATTATAGCAAGTTTCTCCGATAAAGGCCTCATTTCTCAAATATATAGAGAACTGAGCCATTCCCCAACTGATAGATAGTCAAAAGATATGAACAGGCAGTTTTCAGAAGAAATCAAAGCTATGTATAGTCATATGAAAAATGCTCTAAATCTCTATTGATTGGAGAAAGCAAATTAAAACACCTCTGAGGTACCACCTGTCAGAAATGTTAAATGCTAGAGGGGATGAGGGAAAATAGGGACATTAATGAACAGTTGGTAGAGTAGTGACCTGGTCCAACCATTCTGGACAACAATCTGGAACTATGCCCAAAGGGCTCCAAAGCTGCATAGCCTGTGATCCAGCAATATCACTATTGTAGGTCTGCTTCCCAAAGAGATCAAAGAAAAATGAGAAGGACCTATATGTACAGAAATATTTGTAACATCTCTTTTTGTACATGTGAGCCTCAGTATCCTCCTGTTTAAGATGATGGGCTTGAGCCAAATGGCCCCTTAAGCCCTCCATCTTACCTAGTTTCAATTTCATTTCAGTTCTATCAACATCGATTAAGCACTTACTGTGTGCAAGGTACTGTGATAAACACTAGGGATACAAAAAGAGACAAAAGGAGCCCTCAAGGAGCTTACCATCTAATGGGGGAGACAACATGCAAAGGAACATATACAAGGCAAGTTATATACAGGATAAATAGGAAATAATTAAAAGAGAGAAGGCATTGGAATTAAGAGGGGTTGCGGAAGGCTTCCTGTAAGAGGGGGATTTCAGTTGAGACTCAAAGGAGGCCAGGGAGGTCAGCAGTTGGAGTGGAGGAGGAAGAGCATTCCAGGCATGAGGGAAAGCCAGAGAGAATGCTCAGAGCAGAGACGTGGAGGGTCTTGTTCATGAAATAGCCAGGAGACCATATCACTTCATCAAGGAGTGCCTACTGGAGAGGAAGGTAAGAAGACTGGAAAGGTAGGAGAGGGCTAGGTGATGAAAGGCTTTGAATGCTAACCAGAGCATTTGGTATTTGTGGGGGGTGGGGTGCAATAGGAGTTTATTGTGTAGAAGGGTGACATGGTCAGATCTTTCATTTAGGAAAATCCCTTTGGTGGCTGAGGATGGATTGCAGTGGGGAGAGACTTGAGGCAGGCACTCCCACCAGCAGGCTACCACAGTAATTGAGGCATGAGGTGATGAGGGTCTGCACCAGAGTCATAGATGCCTGATACTTGTGGAGAGCTGAGCTGAGTTGTTCTGATGGCCTGTACACACACTTAGGCATGCTTGCAGGTGTTTTAGCACTTTCATCTCTCATGATTGCCTCAGTATTCTGGGTAGAATTACCATCACTATGGAGACAAATGTAGATGTCCTAACAGAGCAATTATGTGTTGTGGTAGTTGATTGATAAGGATACAGACCCTGGGCAAAAAAGGTAGCATCTGTAGCATGTGTTTGAAGACTGCATTTTGGTTGTCTTGACCATCTGCTTAATGGCCTCGTTGGAATGTCTTGTGTTAATAATTTACCAGTTTCTACAGGAACAGAATGTATAATATGTTTTATCCCCCCAACACACACACACACACACACACACACACACACACACACACACACAGAGTAAGCACTTATGGCTGAATTCCTTGCATTTCTAGGGCATTCCTCAGGGTGGTTCTGGCCCTGGGGGAATTGTTCCAAGCTTACTGTGGTCTAGATCTGGGCTTTCAGATCTGAGTTTGATTAACCAGACCCACTCCTGTCTCTGGGAGATTGACTGCTGGGCACCCGGTGCATTGTCAACCTCTGCACTTTTCTGTCTCTTCTTATGGTGCCCCCAGTTAATTCTTGGGAGAAGGAGAGAGAAAAAAGCAAAGAGAGGCTCAAATCAGAGGACTTTCAGAAACAGTGACTATCAGGTAAAAGGCAGAAAAGACAATAGGTGAAGGATCAAGGAAAACAAAGTCTTGCTAAGAAGGTAAAGGAATCAGGTTGCATGGACATAAATCAAAGACCTGGATGTGTTGGAAAGATTTCTCTGGCTGATTTTCTAGAAACTTTTCTTCATTCTTTGGAAATGTTATGAGATAATTTTAATATGCATGTTTTAAATGTACCCATCAGGAAGCCAGCTTATTCACAAAACACGTTTCAACCAGCAACAATACAATTTTGTGGCAAAGATGATTTGATTGAAGCATTAACACACCTTTCTGTCACTGCAAATACACTCTGCATTATTCAGGCACACTGTTATAATTATTGTAATTTGCATTTATAAAGTGCTTTTTAACACAAAACAACTTCGATAACCACTCAGCCTGTAAGAACATAAGAATCCTAGAGTCTTGGGTCTACAGGAGAACAAGAGATAGTCCTCCTGCCTTTGATTAAGGATATGCTTAAAGCACCTTCAACGAAGGATTATCCTTCCCAACCATGAAAATAAGAACTGACCTAGAAGCTCAATGTTGTTGTTTTTGTTGTTGAGTTGTTTCACTCGTTTCTGGCTCTTTGTGACCCCATTTGGGGTCTTTTTGGAAAAGATGATGGAGTGGCTTGCCATTTCTTTCTCCAGCTCATTTAACAGATGAGGAAACTGAGGCAAACAGTATTAAGTGACTTGCCTAAAGTCACATAGCTAATAAGTGTCTGAAGCCGGAAACCTGTTTTCTTCCTTCGTAGTCCAGCATCTAATAAATTGAACACAGTTTGGTCTTTCAGGGTATTATTTCCATTAATATGACTTTTTGAGATGTATGCTAACATAGCATAAATGTATGCTTTGATAATAATACCTTGCCTGTGTATAAGCTTTCCAAAGTGTTTTTCCAAAGTACTTTCCCTTCTCTTACCTCATCTGTAGTCCTTGTTACTATCCTAACTTCATGCATCTAGTTGTAATGTGTGGGGCTGTTTGTGAACAAAGACTGCAGCTAACCATTAAGCTTCGAGTTGCCCAATAACTCTCAGTAAGAGTATTTTTAAGTGGCATTCTATTGCAACACATTTTACATGTAAAGCACACTTATAATTCATTCGTGACAAATGGAGTTTCTTAATGTGGCAATGTATGGCAGTTTGATTAAAATGTCTAAAATCATTCTCTAATAAACCAACAGAAATATGGCAAATGGCATTTTACCTCAGGGAGATTGCAAACAATTAGCAGAGGTATTAAGTTAAATTTACACAGTGAACTTCAGGTTTCACTTAATAGAATCATGCATAGCACAGAAGTCAATTGCATTCTTTATTTCTGTTTGGAGGCTTAAGCCTATCGCTTGACTTAATGAATACCCCGAGAACTTTCAAAGCAGTAGGGTAATTTCGCAACTGCATCTTTACTGGCCTAGCCTTTTGAGTGATGAATTAATCTTCAAAATTTAATAAAATTTGGGAGAATTTATCCCAAGATGTTTATAATCACTTGTCAACCATCATTTTGCTCAAGACTGAACAAACATTGCCTTTTAGGATTTTGTGAATGACCCCCTACCTGCATCTCATTACTCCAGCAGCAGCATCATTAGCTTCCCAAACCAAGAGATGCACTTCAGGTGAGGTAAAATCCCTCCCACATCTTCACTCCCTTCTTACCACACCAGTGAGCCATGCAGGAGGGAAGGGAGATGACAGAAATGTTTTAATACCATTTCACAGAATAGAAACTAGGTTGTTGGGTTTTTAAATAATAACTGCTTACTTTTCTATAGCAAGGTTAGGAAGAGGTATGAGAGATAGAACTGCCAAGGTTTAGATCTGGAGCAGGAAGACAGGTTCAAAGAGGAATAGCCACCCAGGTGAGTTAGCACCTAAAGGTGGCCCTGTGAGCCACAACCTCTGTCATCAGGATGGCCATTTGTCTCTCTCCCTACTAATACCTCTGTATCTTCTTCTTCTTCTTCTTTTTTGCTAGGCAATTGGGGTTAAGTGACTTGCCCAGCATCACACAGCTAGTAAGTGTTATGTGTCTGAGGCCAGATTTGAACTCAGGTCCTCCTGACTCCAAGGCCGGTGTTCTATCCACTGCGCCACCTAGCTGCCCCTCCATATCTTCTTGCTCCGTATCTTAACCTTGGCACTTCTTACTTTTAGAGCTTTTCCTCCCTGCTTGTCCCAGCCCAGCTGGCCAATCCCATGACCTCAGGGTAAAGGTACAGTGCTTAAAGGATTCAGTAATGGTAATTCACAAAAGCCTCTGGGCTTTACCTATTTGGTTTGTTTTTGTTTTTGTTTACGTTTTTTTTTTTTTTTAACAGAGAACAGAAGAATTTATGACTGAACAAGATAGAACATTATGAAATGCAAAATTGATTATTTTGATTACATTAAATTGAAAATTTTTTACACAAAGCCAATGCAACCAAGATTAAAAGGGAAGCAGAAAACTGGAAAACAATTTTTACAGTCAGTATCTCTGATAAAGGCCTCATTTCTAAATTATATAGAGAACTGAGTTAAATTTATAAGAATATAAGTCATAGCTGTGTGACCCTGGGCAAGTCACTTAACCCCAACTGCCTAAGCAAAAAAAACAAAACAAAATAAAACAAAAAAAAAGAATTGGAAATTGAAGGGATGCCCATCAATTGGGAAATGGCTGAACAAGTTGTAGTATATGAATGTAATAGAATACTATTGTATTGTATTGCATCATTGTATGATGAGCAGGCAGACTTCAGAAAAACCTGGACTTACGTGAACTGATGCTGACTGAAGTGAGTAGAACCAGGAAAACATTGTACACAATAACAGCTGCACTGTGCGATGACTAACTTTGATAGACTTGTCTGTTCTTATTTTTTTTTACCCCTTCCCCTAGTCTGCCTTCCCTTCTATCTCTCCCCGCCTTCTCTTATCCCCTTCCCCTTCTATTTTCCTATAGGGCACAATAGATTTCTGTACCCCATTTCCTATATTTCTTATTTCCCAGTTGCATGTGAAAACATTTTTTTAAACGTGTGTTTTTAAAACTTTGGGTTCCAAATATTCTCCCTTCCTCCCTCCCCACCCACCCTCATTGAAAAGGCAAGCAACTCAATATAGGTTATACATGTTCGGTTATGCAAAACACTTCCATAGTAGACATGCTGTGAAAAACTAACTCTATTTCCCTTAATCCTATCCTGCCCCCCCATTTATTCTATTCTTTCTTTTGACCCTGTCCCTCCTCAGAAGTATTTGCCTCTGATTACCTCCTTTCCCAATCTGCCCTCCTCTCTATCATCCCCCTACTCTCTTGTCCCCTTCTCCCCTTATTTTCCTGTAGGGTAAGACAGATTTCCATACCCAATTGAGTGTGTATGTTATTCCCTCCTTAAGTCAAATCCTATGAGAATAAGATTCACTCATTTCCTCTCACCTTCCCCTGTTTCCCCTCCACTGTAAGAGCCTTTTCTTTTCTGGTTTTTTTTTTTGTGAGATAATTTACCCCGTTCTACCTCTCCCTTTCTCCTTCTCCTAGTATAATCCTCTCTCACCCCTTAATTTTATTCTCCAGACATGACCCCTTCATCTTCAACTCACCCTGTGCCCTCTATCTATCTATCTGTCTATCTATATATCTATATCTATATCTATATCTATACACATATAATTTTTTCCAAGCTTGGAACTTGCGACTGAGACCTAGCTTCTCTTTCACCGCAGACACAGACTTTTCCCACTGACCTTCTAAGTTGTCTTTGGCATTCGTGGGTTGAGAAGTCTGGAAACAGCCACAGCTGCCCGCAATTCAGTCCTCTGAGGCCTGCTCCAGGTTCGCTGCGGCCTTCGTGCCCACACCACACTGCACTCCTGTCCCTGCCCGGTGCGATATACCTTTCCGATCAACCATCCAGGTTGTCTTGGGCCGGAAATTTGTTTCACTCTGTCTTTTTGTGGGTTCTGCTGCTTTAAAATTTGTTTAGAGCCATTTTTTACAGGTATTTGGAGGGGTTTGGGGGAGAGCTCAAGCAAGTCACTGCTTTCTCTCCACCATCTTGGCTCTGCCCCCAGCTTTACCTATTTGAACAATTGCTGGGGGCTAGAGCCAATGGATAGAACAGGATACCCACAAACCCTTCAGGGTGGGTACCCTGGAACCCTGAAAGGAGTGACACCCACAAACCCTTCAGGGTAGGTACCCTGGAACCCTTAAAGGAGGGATACCCACCAACCTTTCACGGTACCCTGGAAATCTTAAAAGAGTACCCACCTGAGCATGAGAGAGTGAGACCTGAGCATACTGACTACATTTGATCCCTACACCAACCCTATGAAGTAGATAATACAAGGATTATTATTCCTATCTCACAAGTAAAGAAAATTTAGCTCAGGAAGAACAAGTGACTTGTCCAAAGTCAAATGGCTAGTGAGTATCTCAGAATGGTATTTGAATGGGAATCTCTCCTAATTCCAGGTCAAGAATTCTTTCCACTTTATTAGGCTCCTTTGCATCAGCCTCATCCCCCTTTCACCAGACTTCTGGACCCTCAGGTTTTATATTGATTTGTACTTCTCTTTTCATTAATTATTTGCAGCATTCTTTCATATAGTTGTAAAAGATTAGCAATTCTTCCCTTAAGAATTGTTTGTTCACTTACTTTGACTACGTTGGGGAATTGTCATTAGTCTTATATACTTCTGTTAGTTACCCTAAGCTATAAGAACCTTCCATTGGTTGCCTTGGCTAAAAGACCCTTATCAGAAATGTTTCATACAAAGTTTTTTTTTTTTCCAGCCAACAACTTCCCTTCTTACCTGGCCATCCAGCACTATTCATTGGGGGAATAGACAGCCTTCCTCCTGATTGTTGCTGTGTTTTCACCTTAGCTCAAGAACCCAAACCAAATATACTGTTGTCATGAAAAATCTCCTCAGCTTAGACAGCTCAATTGGACACAAGCTCTTTCTAGAAATATTTTCAGATGAAGGAAGGAGGTGAAGGGGTGGAAACCATTGGGTAGAAACACTTTTCCCTCTATTCCCTTTATTAAGGCCACAAAAATTAATCTAACCTTAGTCCAAACAATTCATTCTGTCTCATGCCTCTGATGACTCAAGTCTTATTAAAAGTGTGAGAAGTTCCAGAAAGGTCATGCCACTCTGCTTAGGGGTTACTGGGTTGTTTCCCCCCACCCTCTTCACTTCTGACAAAGATGTATACATCACACTTGCCTTTGGGCAGATGTATAGAGATATCAAGCAGAAAGAGACAGAGAAGAACCAAATATTATATATCCTGCCACTCTGTCAATGACAGGAAGACCATGCTAGCCATAAAAATGTCTTGCTCTGTCGATGAAGGTCAAAAAACATTGGATTAAGGGGAAACAGATATTCCAAAGCCAGAGGGAAGATGTAGCCTATCAGCCTAAGCATTTCAGGTTCACTAGCACTCCACTGACCCTCGTTGGTCTGAGATGTTTACAGAAATAAATAGTCTTAAGAATAGCAGTGATACCCACAATATAGCCACCTGTCATTAGATTAAAATTCAAATCCTGAATTAAGTTGATGTGCAGGATGGTGGCATCATATGTGTCCTATAACGTTGTACAAATCCAGAGAAGAAAAGAATGTTCTTTATTAAGCCTAATTGAATATGCAAATGTTAACCACCTAAAACTAGCATTTTGAAGATATTTTTCCCAATTGTTGCTCTTCAGTCATTCAGTCATGTCTAACCCTTTGTGATTCTTTGAACCAAACAATCTGTGGGGTTTTCTTGGCAAAGATACTGGAGTGCTTTGCCATTTCCTTCTCCAGTGGATTAAGGCAAATGGAGGTTAAGTGATTTGCCCAGGGTCACACAGCTAATAAGTATCTGAGGCCAGATTGGAACTCAGGTTTTCCTGACTCCAGCTCCAGTGCTCTATCCACAGCAGCGCCACCTAACCGCCTCCTCAATCGTTTCCTAAGCTATTTAGAAACACGTTTCTAGATGTTATCAGACATTCCTTATACCATAGGATCTACAAGACCAAAATATATTTACACTATCAGTTGTTTATACTAAGTCTATGGAGAAGACTGGGATACCACAGCACAAACCCACTGGTCTCTTTTCTTTGTTTTGACAATTAAAACCATTAGGATGCACTCAGTGTGCGGTACGTATCACAAATTTATTTTTTAAAATTATATTGTAAATAAAGATTTTTATCTTAATGACAAGCTAATATTTGCCCTCCCAAAGTCTCCTTCCCTAATTCTGTGCTTCTGTTTTGGAATCTCCTGCTAGGGCCGACTGGAATGATATCTCACGGTGTGGAAACAATCAGAAGACTCCAATCTGTGCTCCACCATTTGCTGTAACTTGTATGACCTTCACAAGGTTCACTTCACCCTCCTGCTCCTTACTTCACGTGTGAAATGAGAGAACTTCTGAGATACCTTCTACCGTCAAATCTATAATACTGTGAAAGCAGGTGATATAGTACAAGCATTCTCTCTCTTCTTTATCACCCCAAGGTATTCCTAGTGCTTAACACAATGCTTAGCACAAAGGAGGTATTTAATATTTGTTTATTGACTGTCTCACTGACAATCACCATAGGGCACATCCTCATGATCTCACCTCAATAATCTAAATGGTTTCTGACTCCAATTTTTCCAATTTCCAATTCATTTTTCACATTGTTGCCAGAATAATCTTCCTACTATACAGGGCTAATTACTCAACTGCTCAAAAACTTTCAATGGCTCCATATTGTCTACTAAGCAAAATATAAACTTCTTAGCAATAAAAGCTTCCCCTAGTCTCCAACTTATTCCTAATCTCATAATGCCCTTTCCAGCCTCTCTCTCTTTGTACACACCAATTCCCACACCTGGAATTGACTCCTTTTTGTTGAAAGACCCAACTGAGGTGCACTGGCTCCCTCTTCCTTGTTCCCCAAGGAATGGGGGTGGGGCAGAACTTGGTGGATAACTGTTCCTAAGCTTAAGCCATCTACTCAAGACTCCTCACTGCCTAGAAGTCAGTAATCCCCCATGATTAGAACCAAGATGGGAACCACAAGGTTCTATGCTGTGTGGCCCAAAATAAAGGTTGCAAAATAAACCGTAGCATTAAGCAGTCACTGCACCCTGACCCCAAAGGCCCCTCACAATGGCTTTTGCCAAGCCTCAACCACTGACACATGAGAGTTGGCTTATTTCTCACCCCAGCTATTTCCAAACCCTCCTACCACCATCATTTAACAGCCTCTCTTTTGAGGTCAAGGGCATCCACCTTTAACACTCCATCCTGAACCTAGCTGCTGAAATCTATTACACGCTAATTTACTCTTCCACCTTTCTTAGAAAATCCAGTACCTGGATCACAGTATTCCTCCCCCCAATATCCTTTCTCTCCCAACTGAATCTACCCCCTGTTGTTTTACTTGGAGACATTAGTATATACAGTGAGATATTCTTAATCATCCTGACCTCCCAGCTAATCATCCTCTTTAACTCCCATGACCTATACTTTCACTCAAGTACAGAAGCATTTCCCAGGGATGTTTATGCCCTCAATCTCACCATCTCCTATAACTGTCCCACCTGTTTGACCATCCAAGCAGTTCTGAAATTCTCCCTTCTGGAAATAATCTTTTGTCTTTCATCTCTCCCATATGCCACTCAAATGTATCGTTTTTTAAAAAATGGTTTTGACTGACATTGTTTTAACATCACCTACATTCCCTTGTACTGATCCCTTATAATGAAGAAGTTAAAAAGTGGGAGATAAAGTTCAGCAAAAATTAATCAAAATACTGGAAAAAGTCTTCAACCCATACCCACAATGCCCCTCCTCTGCCAAGAAATGGCAGGGAGGATTTTTTCACATCTCTTCTTTGGGGCTAACCCTATTGTTAACTTGATGCCTTTGTATTTACATGAAATCCTACTTTGTGAGAAAGAAAAATAAGCAAAGATAGCCAATATAGTGACTGTATCTTGCTAGATATACTGCATTCTCTTGTAGTAGCCCCTCTCCCCATTGCCACAAAGGAGCAAATAGATTTCATTATTTGTTCTCTGTGATCATCATTGGTTTTTTTCATTACTGAGAGTGTGCCTTCCTTTTAGTGATCTTTTCGTGTCTACTGTTGTGGTCATCAATCAGCAATCTCATAATTCAACTGAAACTGTGCTATCCAAAGTTACCAGCATTCTCTAATGACCTCTTCTCAGTGCTCATCCCTTTGGATCTCTCTGAAGCCTTTAAGAATGTCAGTGATCCTCTTCTCCTCTCTGGGATTTCATGACATCGATCTCTCCTGCATCTCTACCTACCTGTCTGAGTCCTTTTCACTTTCCTTGGCTCATCATCCATACTATACATCTAACTGTGGTCACCCCCTAAGGCTTTGTCCAGGGCCTTCTTCTCTACCTTCACTTTCTCTTAGTAGCTGATCATTTTCCTTGAGTTTACTGACTATCTCTATACAGATAGCTTACAGATCTTTATGGAGACAGGTAAATAGGCAGAGAGAGGGAGAGAGAGAGAGAGAGATGGATCCAACCCACTGTCTCATATCACCGATTACCTATTAGACATTTCAAACTAAATGTCCTGGAGATATCTCTCAATAGCCATATCTAAAATAGAACTCATTATTGTCCCCCCCCCAAAAAAAAACCCTCCTCCTCTGAACTTCCCTAATATTTTTAGGGAGGAAAAAACACCAAGCATGTTTATTTTTTCATTGTATGTAACATTGATCATAAACTGGACCTTACTGTGTGCTTTAATGCTGCTGATACATCGATTATAAGACTCTGCTACTCTTTGGTAACCAAGCTTAGTTAGTCACCCTCAAGTTTGTTGATTCCTTCCCTTTGTCTCCACATTGGTCTCTTTTGTTCTCTTCTGCTAGCTTCCTGTTAATTTCCCAATCAGTATGTAGAGGGACAGCTAGGTGGCACAGTGGATAGAGCTCTGGTCTTGCAGTCAGGAAGAACTGAGTTCAAATCCAACCTCAAACACTTGACTCTTACTTGCTGTGTGACCCTGGGCAAGTCACTTAACCCCGACTGCCTCACCAAAAAAAAAAAAATCATAAAAACCAATCAGTATGTAGCATATGCTCCAAATGTACTCTTCCAACTCCCACTGGCAGGAAAGGTCCTCAGAGGTGGGCTACTAAATCTCCACCCAGAGGTCTAAGGGTAGTAGTGGAGGGCATTGGGGGTGGGGGGTGTTCTAGTACTCGATTTAACTGACAAGCACTCAATTGTGTGTCTTGTGCTGTGACTATCAGTTGATATCAATTAGTCATCTAGGCATTATTAGCCTTTAGTTAGGGGTGTTTACTAAGGTGGTATAGAAAGAATCATTGGTTTACAAAACTTCCCACTCTTTGATACACTTTCCCACAAGTACATTTAAAATTCAAGAGAAAATAGGTTCTAGCTTAGCAAACATGGTGCAGGGGTAACTTGTAACTCCTGGCAGTCCTTTTGCTCAAGTCCTTAAGACTTTAGCCTTAGGTTTGGTATCTTTTTCTGATAGACTCCCTATAGAGACTTGAAGCTGCCTTTTCTCATCATACCCAGTCTGTCCTCAAGGCAATACAGACACTGCCATCAGATTTTCCAAGGAGTCTTTTAGGACTAGGACAGCAACAGGAAATCCAAAATCTTGTGTCCCTTCTAAGCTTATGAGGTCCTCTTCTGGCAAAGAGGCAGAGGAGGAGACCAAGCCTGGATTGAAACTATTCTCCTTCTCATCCCCACCCTCACCCCAACCCACTGAACATATACCAGTGGTTCCTACTCAGGTGTTTGGGTGGAACTGCCAACCTGCCCGATGTTCAAATCCCTGGGCTCCCCAGTAGCTTGCTATTTTATGCAAAATCCAGAGAAACTGACTCAGTTTCCTTAACCAATCTGAATATATTACTGTGAAACATAACTAGCTCATCCTCTGGTATTTAAGAACTTCTAAAATGATCAATAACCTTTCGTGCTTAATCTAAAACCTTTGATTGATTGATTCAATAGACATGTTTAGTCTTTGCTCACATCGAGCTCCTTAACAGATTCAATGGAAGCATTCTCACCTGATGAAAGTATCAGGGTTGAGTGGGACAGGGTGATCGATTAACTCAATCAGTCCTACAGTTGTAAGTATCTCTCCGTGCCTTTGAAATGTCAAATCTACATGTGATTTTCTGTGTTAGCTGTGTTTCCTATAGTACTGAATCTTAAAGATTCAGCCCCTCATTTGTGCTATTTGCCCCAAATCTGGCAATTTAGAAGCCAAATGGCATGTATGATCAAACTTGTCCATGATGATCTGTCATTTAAAAAAAAAAAAGAGTTCCCATTTTTGATAAAAATGCCTCCTCCTTCAGCATATCATGCCCTGGGTTTCTGTGATTGTTGGGTGGTCATACACATTATTGGATCAGTGGGTGGATCATGGCTGGGGAAAAAAAAATGTAAAAAGGGCTGGCTCCTGCTGGAAATCAGTCTGGGTCCTGAAAAGCCCAGAAATGGAAGTGTGAAAGCCTAAACTCTTCTCTACTAGTCAAGGCAACTGATTGGGGACTTTGGTTTCATGATGTGGCTGGATCATATATCATTAGAACACTTACAAAGCTGCCCGATGACTCATCCTGTGCCAGCAGTTCTTTACGCATCTCCTTCCCGGACCGCTTCTCGATGGGGTCTTGGAAATACAGACAGTCATGAGGAGCCTATAGTACCTGGTTATGCATTAGGTTATGGATGAATCCTGGCTCCATGAAAATCCTTTGAAGTCTGCACATTGTCCTGCTTGGCCCTGGAATCTCCAGAGTCAATGCCTCCAAGGTCCAGACACGTGTACCCAGCATGGGATCTCCCACGGCTGCAGCTTTTTAGCAGTATACAAAAGTATGCTCCTTAAACCCAGGTTCCTCTGCAGCACACAGGGGAAGAGAAACATCTTATCTGTCACCTGGAGCAGGCCCTAGTTCACCAAGTGGAGGAACACAGCCAACACAACCTTTTCTCCATAGAGATAGGAATCTATAACTGGTCTTCTTTGTATCGTAAGATAAAGTGATTGAGTGGGAAATAGTTCAGAGATTTCTAATGTCTTTATTTGCCATCAGCAAGAGACAGGGCTTTCTAAAGGTATTTAATGCAGTTAGACCAAACAACCACGGCACTAGGATTTGTAACTGTATGATAATAGGCTCACTAAGAAGGATTTGGTTTCCTTTGCTCCCTTGTGTCTTAAGTCTTAATAGACAGATGAGGAGAGAGGAGAGATGAAAGAGAGAACAGAGAGGAATTTGAAAGAAAAAAAATAGTGTTTTATGGAGAGATGCAGTGATAGAGACAGATGAGGGGTAAAGAGAGAGCTACACTGAGCCTGTGCTTCATAGAGATGCTGTTATAGCAGTACAGAGGAAGATGCATAGAATCTTTCAGGTCCTAGAGAGATGTTTTCATACATAGATTAGATTAGCTAGAAAGAAAGACAAGATGTGAAAGGAGGTAGAGGTTCAGGGTGTTAGATACAGAGTTAAATCAAAGTCAGGGAAAAGGTAAATCATATTCTGCATGGTTGAAAACAAGACAGATGACATGTGCAGCGAGATGTGTAAATTGTGTAAAAAGGCTAGAGGTAGCACTCAACTCTCTCTCTCTCTCGTACACTGTTTCATCCATCTTTCTGGATAGCTTCATTTTTTTGCACACTGAAATAATTCCCACTTTTTAGCTATTCCTGAAGCTCGCCACCTTTTGTGCTATGCCCATCCCTCTTATCTACTTTCAACCGAGCCTGGGACTGTGCCAGAGGATCCCTGCTGGCCTGTGAGTACAGATGACATCTAGGCTTTACCTTCTTTTTATCATCCAAAGTTATTCTTAGTCATTGATGGCTGCCACACCCTTATTTTCATTTTCCATTTGATTATTGAGTGAGGCTGAATTTTTTTTTAAGTCATTGGGTCTGTTAAAGACTAGGGGGAAAAAGCAACAAGAGTAGAGCTGGCTTAAAATGTTCAGTCATCCAAGAACTGGCAAATTAAACTAAAATAACAAATCAAAAGAATTAGCTTTACCATAAGGATGGTGAAACTAGATTAAAATGATTGTTTTAAATGTGTTCATTCCTTAAGAATTTTGACACTTTGTGACTTCCCAGTATACTTTTTCTTTTTGTAGATTAGTTTACTTCTTTTCTGTATGGAGAGTGTGGGGGTTTTGTGATATCTTGTCCCTAATATGCAGAACCCTAGAAAGAACAAGAAATATATATATATATACATATATATATATATACATACACGTATGTACATCAACAATATATGTATAATAGATAGGCTTATGTGTATGTGTGTAACTGCAAATGTAAAAGAATGTGGCAGAGGAGGTTTGTACCATCCTAAGGGATGAAAATAGAAGAGAACACAATTTTTCTACAAAGAGAAGAAAAATGAATTTGCAAAAACAATTTAAACAACCATTTCTCCACCAAGAATGATTAGAATTTTAAAAAATAAACATATTTTCCTTTGAAAGCAGGTATCATCCTTCTAGTGTATTTAAATTCATTCAAGGACTCGTGAGATCCATAACTTGGGCCTCAGTTTTGCTGAGGAGGAAACAGGGAAAATGGCCCATACCCCGATTTCCTGCGTGAATTTTCTGGGGGGGAGGGCAGTTGAATTTTCTCCATTCTCTACAGTCCGTAAATTTTCATGTTACAGTAGAGCAAGGATTTGAAGCAGGGCCTTGGGAGTCTCTTAAGATCAACTTTCAGTTCAGCACTACTTAGTGCATCTATGAGATTTATCTCCCATCAGTACCCTGACCCACAAGAACCCTCCATCTGGGAACTGATTCTTGTTCTCAACTTGGGAAGTCTTTCCATGGATCCACGAATATAGAGAAATCTCAATGCAGATTCTCAGTCTACTCAGGTGCAGCTATTCTCTTAGGGAACTGCTATGGCCAAAAATCAATAAACATTTATTAAGCACCTACAATATACCAGGCATTGCTAAGTGTTGGGAATACAAAAATGAGGCAAAAGACAGTTCCTGCCCTCAAGGAGCTCACAATTAATGGAAGAGACAACAAGCAAACAAATATGTATAATCAAGCTATATACAAGAAAAATAGGAAATAATTAAAAGGAGGAAGGCACTAGAATTAAGAAGGATTGGGAAAGGCTTCCTGTAAGAAGGCCAGGCAAGAGATAGATTATCTTGTTTGGGGAAGGGGGGGGAAGGGGTTGGTTATGGAGAGCTTTGAATGTCAAACAGAGCATTTTGTATTTGATCCTAGCAGCAACAGGAGAGCCACTTTGGGGGAGGGGGGCAGTGTTGGATGGTGCGATGGAGGATTTGGGCTTTAGGACTCACTCTGACAACTGAATGGAGAATAAATGAATTGGAGTGGGGAAAGACTTGAGGCAGGCTTGACCTAAGACCCACAGCATGCTGCTACAATAATAATCCAAGCATTGAGTTGATGAGGCCTGCAACCAGGGTGGTGGCAGTGTCAGAGGAGAGAAGAGGGCATTCGAGATGTTGCAGAGGGGAAATCGTGAAGCCTTTTGACAACAGTTATGATTCCCATTCTCAACAGCAACCCCCACCCCCAATCAATTTAGGAGCTAAAATTATTGCTTTGGCAATATTCAATTTCATAGTATATTATATAGATTTAGAGGTGGAAGACAAAGCTTCAACCCCTTACAGAACTAAGGTGGCTTAGGGTGGTGGTAAGGCATTAGATATAGGATTCAACCCCCCCCCCCCCACCAGAGTCAGTGGGATTTTTAATTGATTCTGCCTTTTGTTTTTATATTATGTTCATTTTCAACATAATTCCTTCTACCTTTCTATACCCAGTGAAGCCCCTTCCCTTATAAGGAGCGAAAGAAGACAGCAGCAAAAACCACTGTCTTTGCCTTCGACTTTGTTACAGGCATTGTCTACTACCTCAGCAATGAAAGGAAAGGGGGAAATGTGACCCTTTTCAAATGTATTTTTATTTATATCTTTTGTTTCTATATCTTCATTTCAAAATGTATCCTTACTCCCCTCTCACCAAGAGCATCCTTAAAATAAGGAATAAAAGGGGGTGGGCGAGGGGAGAGCATAAACATATTCAGTAAAATTAATCAACAATACACAAGTGTCATTGTTTTTTTAATGGGTATCTTTTATTTTTTTTTATTTTTGTGGTTTTCCTTTTTAACATTTAATTTATTATTTATTTACTTTAACATTCTTTTCTTTTTAGATTTTGAGTCCCAGATTTCCCTCCCTTCCACCCCTCCCCCACCCACTGAGAAGGCAAGCAACACTGATATTAATTACACATGTGAAAACATGCACAACACGTATCCATAGTACAAAAACGAACAAGAAAAATAAAGAAAGTGAGAAACGTATACACTTAGCACTCATAATTTCAATCAGTTCTTTCTCTGGAGGTGGATAACATTTTTTCATCTGAGTCCTTTGGAACTGTCCATTGTATTGATCAGAGTAGCCAAGTCTTTCACAGTTGATCATCATTACAACCTTGCTGTTACTATGCACAATGATCTTCCAGTTCTTCTCACTTCACTTCGGATCGTTCATATAGGTTTTCCATGTTCTTCTGAAACCATCTCCCTCGTCATTTCTGATAGCACAATAGTACTCCATCATAATTATATGCCATAACTTGTTCAACCATTCTCCAAATGATGAGCATCCCCTTGATTTTCATTCTTTGCCATCACAAAAAGCTTACAGATATTTTTGTGCATATCATTTTCCTTTTTCTTTCATCTCTTTGGGATACAAGAAGTAGTGGTATTGCTAGGTCAAAGGGTATGTACAGTTTTATAGCCCAAATGGGGCATAGTTCCAAATTGTTCTCCAGAATAGTTGGACCAGTTCACTACTCCATTACATTAGTGTATCTATTCTCTCCTCATCCCTTCCAGTATTTGTCATTTCCGATAAGGTATGAAGTAGTACCTCCAAATTATTTTCATTTACATTTCTCTAATAAGTCGTGATCTTAGAGCATTTTTTCACGTGACTTGATAAATTTGATTTTGTCTTCTGAAAACTGTTCATATCCTTTGACCATTTATCAATTGGGGAAAGGCTCTTGTTTTTAATTAAATTTGACTCAGTTCTCTACTCGGTATATATTTGAGAAATAAGGTCTTTATCAGAGAAACTTGTTGTAAAAATTTGTGATATTACTTCATTGTCTATGGCACCTTTTAGCATAATATAGTTTTCTTGATTATCTCTTCTAATTTGGTCTATTTTTGCTTTTGTTTGGTCTGAGACTATGATTGCTACCTCTGCCTTTTACAGCTGAAGCAATTAGATTTCTATTCCAGTCCTTTATTTTAACTGTGTGGGTCTTTCCTTTCTGTTTTGTAAGTGATGTATTGTTGGATTCTGGCTTATGGGTGAGCTCATCCCATTCACATTCACAGTTATGATTACTGTGTATTTCCAACTATCCCATTTTCTTCTGTTTCTTCTTTTTATCCTGTTCCTCCTCAAAAGTCTATTTGGCTACTAACCAATGCCTCCCTTAAATCCACCCTCCCTTTCATCCCCCCTTTCTTTTATCCCCTTCCCCTCCTAATTTTACTATTGGGTGAGTTACATTTATATATACAACTGAGGAAAGATTATATTTTTCCTTCTTTGAACCAATGCTGATGAGAGTGAGATTCAAGCATTGCCCACCCCCCCATTTTCTCCTCTACTGTAAAAGCTCTCTCTTGCGTGACTGTTTTATGTGAAGAAATTGTCCCTATTCCACCTCTCCCTTCCCCCCTTACTCTAATTCATCACCTCTTTCTCACCCCTTCATTTTTTTTCAGAGATCTTTCAAACATATAATTGACTCAAACCTGTGCCCTCTGTCTATGCAGACTCCTTCTATCCTAAACTGTCCTAATAATGATAAAGTTCTTAGGAATTACATGTACCATCTTCCTATATAGGAATGTAAATCGTTTAACTTTGAATCCCTTACTCTCTCATGTTTACCCTTCTATGCCTCCTTGGATCTGGTTTGTGAATGTCAAATTTTCTGTTCAGGTCTGGTCTTTTCATCAGGAATGCATGGAATTCGTCCACGTCATTGTATGCCCATCTTCTCCCCTGGAGGATTATGCTCAATCTTGCTGGGTAGGTTATTCTTGGTTGTAATCCTAGCTCCTTTGCCCTCCGGAATATCATATTCCAAGCCCTACGCTCCTTCAGCGTGGAAGGTGCCAAATCTTGAGTGATCCTGACTGTGGCTCCACGATACTTGAATTGTTTCTTTCTTGCTGCTTGAAGGATTCTCTCTTTGATCAGGGGGTTCTGGAATTTGGCGATAACATCCCTGGGAGCTTTCATTTTGGGATCTTTTTCAGGAGGAGATCGATGGATGCGTTCAATTTCAATTTTGCCCTCTGGATACAAAATATTGGGACAGTTCTCCTTGATGATTTCTTGAAATATGATCTCCAGGCTCTTTTTTTGATCGTGGCATTCGGGCAGCCCAATGATTCTTAGGTGATCTCTCCTCGATCTATTTTCCAGGTCATTGGTTTTTCCAATGAGATATTTCACATTTTCTTCAATTCTTTCATTCTTTCGACTCTGTCGTACTGTTTCTTGATGTCTCATGTTGTCATTTGCTTCCACTTGCCCCATTCTCATTTTTAAGGAATTTTTTTCTTCAGTGAGACTTTGTACTTCTTTTTCCATCTGGCCAATTCTGCTTCTTAAGAAGTTCTTTTCTTCACTGAATTTTTGTACATCCTTTTCCATCTGGCCAACTCTGGTTTTTAAGGAGTTCTTCTCTTCAGTGGATTTGCATGCCTCTTTTGCCATTTGGCCAATTTTGTTTTTTAAGGTGTTATTTTCTTCAGTATTCTTTTGTGCCTGTTTCGCCAAGGTGGTAATTTTCTTCTCGTAATTTTCTTGCATCACTCTCATTTCTCTTCCCAGTTTTTCCTCTACTACTCTTATCTCTTTCTTCAACTCTTCCAGTATTTCTTGCTGGCCTTGGCTCCAGTTAGCATTTTTCTTAGATTTGCCTGAAGCTTCTGAGCTATCTTGGTCATCCCTGCCACCATAGTAGCCTTTTCCTGACAAATTCTTTTTTTGTTTGCTCATTTTACCAGCCTACTCTTGACTTCGAACTTTATGTTAAAGTTAAGCTCTGCTCACTTGAAGGTGAGGAAGCACTATGTCAGCTTGCTTTAGGCCTTTTTTTTCGCTGCTGTTTTCACTTACTTCTGGGGGGTCTGAAAGTTTTTGGTGCTTCCAAGGTGGTGTAATCCTGGGAAGGGTGTGGCTCTCCTGTTCTATATGTTAGTCTACCCTGGAAGGGCCCCTAGTACCCTGCAGCCACAATTGCTAACCCTCTTCTTTGCTTTAGAATTGTGACCAGGGCCCCTGCTCCCTTGTGATGACCACTAGAGTTCCAATCTACCCTGGAACTACAACCCACAACTGCTTATGGGCAATAGAGTTGCCAATCAGCACCAGCTGTACCTGTGCCAGCAAAAGGTCTGTAATCACTTTCTGACCAGTTATACAACCACCCTTACCATCTAGGAGCTGAAAACTCCCAAAGCTACTGTTGCTACAGCTGCTGTTGCACCAATTCTGGACAGGACTCCACACCCCTGTGTTACAGAGTCCTCTTGCTGACCTCTTAAGTTTTCTTAGGCCAGACAAATGTCTCACCCTAACCTTTTGTTGGTTCTGCCACTCCAAACTTTGATTTGAGGTGTTATTTTAAAGTTGTTTGGAAAGGACTGTTGGGAGAGTTCAGCTGGTTGGCTGCCCCTAATCCATCATGTTGGCTCCAACCAATGGTGATGTTAGTTGCTCTGGCCAGTCTCCTTCCACTTCCCCTGTAAAATAGACAGGGACCAAATTGTACTGACTTCCGTAAAGTAGTCAGACATCTGAGACAGGAGGCGAGGTGGGGGGTGGGGTGGGAAGAAGCAGACACACCTTGGCAGTGAGAGACAAGGGAAGAGGTTTGGGGAGGGGAGAGATTAGGAAGGAGGGAATCTTCCTGGAGTGTGGATGACATTTCCTTTGTAGCTCAGTTTCTCAGCACTTCATTGAGCTCCTGCCCTTCTTTCTGTCCTCGCTCTCTGCTCACCTACTAGGTGGCCCTCTTCCAGAGATCCCACTGCCACCTGCCTCCCCACTCAGAGGATCAATGCCTGATACCACTTCTTCTGGCCTCGACATCTGGCTGCTTGCCTGTTCTTGTTATTCTCCTTACCCCGAGACTGCCCATAGGTGCCTGTTTACTTTTGGTACCTGTGCTGAGACCTGTTGTGTGTCCCTGGCTTCAACATTTATTTGCTGTGTAATCACTGAGTAAGTCTCCTAATGTCCTGGAGCTGAGGTTTTCCTCCTTTGTAAAATGTTGATATTAATTTTCATTCAGCAGATATTTTATTAAGCACAACTCTGGTGTGCTTGGCACAAGTGATACAAAGACAAAATGAACCTTGTTTTCCCTTCCCCTCAGGAAACTTATATTTTCTGGGGGGCAGAGGGAAGAGGAAATAGCAGGAACCATAGATGAAATCACATCATTTTCTAGGGGACCTCGCACACATCTAATAAGAAGGGCAGTTTGTTAACAAGAGAACAGGGATCATCCTCTGGCCATGATAGAAAGGCAGAATGGGATTGGGGTACTACTTAAACGGAATGAAAGAGCACAGAGTGTGACCAGCCAGGCAGCCTCGACTCAGTGTCTCACTGGGTCAAGTGACTGGCCCCTTCAGTAAATCTGTAGTGTGTTCGTTCATTCCATGATTCTAGAACAAGAGGAGGAAAGCTTGGAGGAGGAGGAACAGTACTAGGTGTGGCAGTACTAGCTGCTGCCTTTTTCTTTACTTGCTAAGCTATAACTTTATCACCACTATCATCTCTGAAAAGAAGACATTGTCTCAGGGTTGTCTTTGAAAGATAGTAATCCTCTCAAAATTGCATGCACCTTTGGCAGCATAGACAAATCTGTATCTAGGCAAGAGAAGGATTTTTAAAAGTGTCAACAAGATATCTTCACTACAGAGTGAATATGAAGAAATTCTCCAGTTACCAAAGGTGAAACTTGGGGGAGCCGACTCACAAAAGCTTAGAAACCTGTACTGCTTTGATGAGGGGATAGACTCCCCCCTCCGCTTGTACTTGGAGCCTAAATCTACCACCACAGTGTACCCAACACACTCCATGCACTTAGAGCCTCTCTTCCATATACCCCTCACACATACATACAACTCTGCACTTAGAGCCTCTCTTTCATTTAAGAGTCTAGTGAGCTCTACTTAAGGCTCCATCCAATGCTACCTCTTCCAGGATAAGGTCCCAGGAGGGCCTAGCTAAGGATCTGAACTGGTAGCTGATGGGAAGGAATTAAGATGACAGGAAAGATGCCCATTTATTCCCTAGTGTGATCAAGGGCCATGAGGAGTGGCCACTGAGACCGCAGTACCTACATCATGGGAGGAGAGCATTTTGTGACCATAACCTGAGTTTGAGTACTATGCCATGTCCCTTGGATCTTGCGCATTGGGGCCATTTACCTAGTCTGGTTATGCTGCCCATCCTACAAAAAGGTTCCAGAATAACTATTGACTCCATATGATGCATATTCCATTGGTGGAAGTCAGGGCTGCTGGGACTAACTGCTAAGACCCAAGTCGAAATCACCCAAAGTAAGTGACTCTTGAAAGACTTAAAAGACTCTTAAAAGACTGTACCCTTCCTCCCTCTCCTATTTGAATGACACCCAACATGCTGCCTTTGTGTATAAAAAGTATATATCACCATGATGCCCAATTTACAAAAAAAAAAAAAGTTTTCTTGGCCTCACCATTTTGTAAGCTCTTTTACATATGACATGATTATTAAAAGATCAACGAGGATGCAATATCTCCTCTCTTGGTAGAGAAATGTACATAATTGGATATGTGCATTCTCAGATGTGCCTGGACAACTGAATGATTTCTTTTGCTTGACTATAATATCATTACAAGAAGAGGTCCATTGAGGAGAGTTGGGTTAAAGGTGAGCAATAGACATGGACAAAAAGGGGAGTGCCAGGAACAGGTTTCAAAAAGCAAAGAAGTAAAAATGCAGAAGGACATAGGCATAGAATTTTGTAACTACCTTGTTAAACTTATATTTTTTTAAATGATATGTTAACATAAACACTTTCTGTCAGTCTTCTTCCCTGTTCATTTTTATATCTTGAAATGTTTATGTCGGCTTAAGTTTTGGTGAACCAAAAAAAAAAATCTTTTAAAATGTTTACTTCAAAGCCGGAAAAATAAAAATTCAAGACTTTTGGTAGTGCTCATCACAACTGAAGCAACTGACCTTCTGATTTCAAAAAGAGAGAAAATGCCCCTTTTGAAATTGATTAACTTAGTAGTAAACAGAAAGCTTTATATTAACTATGAGTATGTAGAATTTCAAAGTGATTTCTTTGCAAGTCATGGAAATCTTGGATCCAGAACCCTGGGCTTAGTGAGAGCATGGTTTTTCTTAATCCCCAAAGCCATCTGGTGCTGGTGCATTTCTGTTATAATGATCAGGAGAACTGGCTTTAAATTGTAACTACGACTAACTGTATGACCATTGAGTCATTTAACTCTGAGCATGTTTCCACTTATATAAAGTGGAGTAAAATTATATATATATATATATGTGTGTGTGTATATATATATATATATATATACACATATATATATATATACACACACACACACATATGTTAATTATCTCACTGGGTTTTTGCAAGGGATCAGATAACATGTAAACAGTGGGGATGGTGGAGTCTTACAGAGATATCAGCTGCCCGTTGCTATTTTACAAACATTCACATGACTCTTTGAAAATTCAGAAGTCGACTTAGGAAGCAAGCTGATCTTTCCATTATTGTGTTCACTGACGAATATATGAGGATTGGGACTCTGAAGGAGGAGGGAGAAAGCTTCATTTCTGAAACAAAATCAGGACACATCAAAAAGACCCAGGAGCATGGTCCCATGATTGACTCAATCTACACAAACTAAGCTGTTTCTTCTCCAAGCAAGCAAAGTATGTCCAGTCTCTGAGCTGATGTTTTCACTGAGACTAGAAGATATATGTGTGTGCATGCACACACGTGTACATTACTGGAGGGAATTTCTAAAACCTGGAATACTTCTATCCTGCTGGAATTGTAAGTCTGAATCCTAGTCCTCACTGTCCCTCACCAAGGCTTCCCATATATTTCCTATAAGCAAAATCACAGGATGGAACCCAGAAGGAACTATAGCAATTCAACTGATTGATTCAGCAGCAGCACTTTACAAATGAAAAAACTTCGGCTCAAAGAAATTAAGAGATACTCTACCAAATTATTTTTGGGGAAAAGATTTTAAAAATAGTATCTAATTCACTATCTACTTTTACTTTCATATCACAAAAATATATCAATACAATTAATGAAATGTCATAATGGTGAAGAAAAACTGAGGACTTTCCTTTAGCCTTCCTTTTATACTGTGTGGCTGCTTTTTAAAAGGACAGGATTTTGAACTGGAAATATTATCCAGGTTAGTTCAGTTTTGATTTCTTTGATTCTTGGCAATATTTCCTGTGGCTGGGGATCCTACTTCCCTTTTGGGAATGGCACAGTGTGCTAGCATAGGCCATTGGGAGCATGACCTGAACAAAGTTCTATTTTTTAAGTAACAGATTAAGACAGAGGAAGAAACCAGGTGTTACCTGGTGTTGAACAGTATTCTCCCTTTGCTGTTTGTTTTTGTGGGATGCTTGTTCTCCAAAGGGATTCCAGAAAACAAATGCAAATAAAATTCCCAGCAATTAGAACAAGTTTTACAGGTGCTCTTTTTTTTCATTTGGGTGCTCTTTTTTCATTTGTTAACTGCTTCAGGGGGCATAGGTTTAAATTGCGTGATCATGATTGGGCCTTTGGAAAGCAAGAGCAGTATGGAGTTCTGCCCAGCTCTGACTTTGCCAGGCTTACTACAAACCAGCCCTAGTTGTTGGATTCAGCATGACCGCAGGCCTTAGTTAGGCTCAATGGGCTCCTAATGCTCTGGGCACATTCCCCAGGGCCAGACTATGGGACCTGGGTTGGGCATCCCAATAGTCCCCTCCTGCATCCACTGTGAGTATTCTCAAAGTATTGCCATTCTGGCAATAGGAGGTCATCACTGGAAGGGGAGGAGAGGACCTGAGAATTTCCTCCAGCCTTCATGGCACATGAAACAGAATACTATGGATTCAGGAAGAGAAAATGCAGAATAGGCAGAGACTAAAGACTACATTAACCCTGGAATAAAACATAGAAGTGACCACAGCACCGGAGGTCCCTGTCATCTACAGGCAAGAAGGGATAGAAAGAGAGAAACAAACATGTACAAAGCTGTTTGCTCCAAAGGACGAATCCTGCTAGCTCCTAAGTTTCCCGTGGAGATGCACTGGGACTGTGACCTTTTATTCTTGGTGAGCAAGGGACGGGAGCAAGAATGACCTTGGGAAAGAAGTAGATGAAACTGGGCTAAATATGGCAACCAAAAGCCTTCCATACTCATTTTTTTCAAATTCCTTTCTTGCAAAGATTAACTTATGTCCAATATTCCCTGCTCCTTGCAGTCCCAAGGGTACTATTTCTAACATCACTCAATCTCTGTCTTCTCCCTCCCATAGAAGAAAGAAATGGAAAAAAGATATCAGAAAAATAGGCAAGGCATACAAAGACAGAAGAGCCAAAATTCTGGTAGAGAGGAAGAGGAAAGATGTAGGAAAAGAAGAAGGGAAGAAGGGGGGGGGTAGTCAAAAACAATGGGAACATTAGAAACTTGGAACATTTTGGACCTCTCATATTTCATCTTAGTAGCATCCCTGGAACTGCTGACAAAGGTGTCTTAAACTAACAAACATGGTGCTATTTTTCTTCTCAATTCTCATTTGTAAGCATGGGCTTTCCCACACAATTTGACTTTAATTAAATGATTTACGCATCTTATCGATTCCCTATTCATCTTTTAGGATGGCTTTTCTTTGGAATTATTTTTTAATTCATTCCATTTGCCTAGACTGCTCTTGTGTGCTTAGGAAAAATAGTTCTAGGGGGTAACAATTGATGAGAAAAGGGCTGATATGTTTCTGGTAAAAGACTCTTTGATGTCCAATATGTTCAACCAGATTCTATAAACATGAATAAAACTTGAAGCTTGTACCACTTACCGGGGACTTTGGGTCAATTGAATTTTTGATTAAAAACCCCAATTTTTAAAAAATTTTGGATGGAACAAAAGGTTTGGTTTTTGGTTTACCAGGAGATTTGATTGAACTTTGGTTTCTTTGTTTTTTCTTTAGTTTCTTATTAGAAAGAACCTCCATGTGGGAAAAGTGCCTAATATTGCATTGTCCACCCAGTGAGTGTGACATGCTTCAGAAACACTGTCAGAATTCAAGCCGGTAACAATAAAGGAGAGCAGGTACCATTCTGCCACTCCTTTCCCCCTAATTAATTTCTTTCTGTTTTTTGGTAAATATGGTCGTTTTCTTGGGACCTATGAAAACATCATTTCTCTGGAAGACTTGAGAAGTTAGAGCCCAAAGAACCAATTCACTCCTATTCCTCCTCTCAATACTGGGGAGAAAACACCAATTAAATTAAAATTTTTTTTTACTGAAGAGGAAAGTATACTCTGGCACTTGATTTGATAGACTGGTGATCTCATTCATATGGGAATTCCATCTAAAGAATGTTAGCTAGGTGGTGCAGCGGACCTGAAGAGTGGAAGATCTGAGTTAAAATTGGGCCTCGCGCACTTACTAGCTGTGTGACCCTGGGCAAGTCACTGAACCTCTCTCATCCTCACTTTCTTCATCTGTAAAATGGGGATAATAAGAGCACCTGCCTCCCAGGACTATTCTGATGATAAAAATGAGATAATATTTGTGAAGTGTTTTGCAAACCTTAAAGCACTATATAACTTCTAGCTATTGTTATCATTATTATTACCACTTCATTGGAAACATATTGATGTTTAAAAAAAAAAGATGGGTCTTAGCTTGCTCTCTTTCTCCTACTGAATTTTAGATCCATCTCACTGTTCATTTGTAGTGAATGCCCAAGATAGCAATATTGATATGCCACTCTTTTCCCAGCCAAATTGGGTGACCTGTTTCCTAAACTCTGCAGTCCACTTTCCTTCTTACCCCGGGTACTTAGAAATCCTTTGCTTTCTTCAAAGCTCAACTCTGATGTAACCCCCCTCTGGGAAACATTTCCTGCTTCATTGTGATTTCTCCTACTTCCAAATAATTTACATTTGCTTGTTTATATTTTGTTTTGTTCCAATAGAATGTAAGTTTTTTGAGGGCAGGGACTTTTTCTGTTTTTTTTCCTTCTATCACTAGCACCTAAACAGTATCTTTTATATAGCAGCCGCTCCAAAAAGTACTTGCTCATTTGCACTGAATTAAGTCTGTTTTCCTTTTTCCTATGTAGAGAGGGCAAAGTTTTGAGTGATTCCAGGTCTCATTTTGGAGGCTCCAAGGTGTTACCACCAACCTAAAACATGAACTCCATCCTCCATCTGACCCCATCTGGACAGCCTCCAATCTGAATGATCTAATGAGTTAGAGTTGGAGTCATTTTGAAGTGCACATCTTATCTTCTTTGTTTAATGATTTCTTCCAGTTGGGCTTTGATGTTAACCTTTCCTTTAACCACTTGAGGATCTGATTACATGTAAACAGCTAACCTGGAACTAACTCTACAATGCTAACTGGCTATTTCCTATCTGTTAGGCATAGTTAGTGTCATTCTATCACACAATGCTTACTATATCCTGTGACTTTCACCTCTCTTCTGGAAGAAAATATTCATGCTATAAAGTTACACAGCTTGTGTACAACTGACAAGTTTTTTACTTCTTTTGTTTCTAACTTGAGTCATGAAGAGATACAGAAGCAATTGTGACAAAAATTCAAATATTAGCTTAAAATGGGCATAAAACAAGATTCTGTGGTAATGAGGAAAAATCGTGACAGGAATGTAAAGCATAAGAAACTATCCTTGGGGTATAAATGTGATGATTAGAAATATCACTAGAACTATAGCATCTGTTCAAATCTTTTGTCTAGCACCCACTTCACCCTCATTAATGCATAAATGAGGCCTCAGTTTACTAATGTTGCAGTTTGAAGATTAAACATAACGTGATCTGCATTTAATGACCATAGAAATGAAAAATGAGGGGATAGTACGAAGGAAGATCTAGCAATAACAATCCTTGGCATAGGTGTCAGAGATCACACGTAAACAGGGAGCTGTCCACAGGGAGCAAAAGTCGATTATGGGAAGTTGCTCATTAAGTAGTCTGGCCCCCTGCTAAGGTGAAAGGTAACATCATTTAGTTTCTAAGAAATTGCTTCTAAGAGGGAGAATTAATAAAGAATAGTAACTGACCCGTGACAGGGTTTTGGTGATATATCTTGATAAATTATTAAAAATATAAAATGTTTTATAATGGATCCATATGACTTTGAGCTTTTAATTCTTGGGGTCTTGAGATTTCAGCACAAAGGAATGGGTTGTCTTGGCCTTATTCATGACTGATCTCACTGACTACACTCAACAATACACAGTAGCACATTTGGGTTATATAGCTAAGCCACAGAAAACCAAAATGGTCTGGGCTGCTATGCAGTATGAATGCGGGTTGTTTGCCCCCATGGAGGCATGGGCAGCCTCTGCCATGCTAAGTGAAGCAGATAATTGAGGTAATGATGACGAAAGGTCACACACTCCCCAAACCAAATTTTGCCTCCATTATCTGTATGGTTCTTTTCTGAGATTATTTTGTATGGCTTTTACTTTTCTATCACATAGATCTCTTCTATACTATCCCTTACAGAAAAGTAAATAAGTGCAACATAACCAAGATGACTCTCTGATACTGAAAAAATATGAAGTGTTCAACATATACTCATGATTACTTATTTCTGCAAAGAAGCAATGAGAAGGACCTTCTCAAAGCTCTTATTTGTCATTATTAAATGAGCCTTCAAGGGTATCCATCTGACTGTATTCAATGGTCTGGGCATTAGGCATTCTTCTCTCCCCACCCCCTTTCCTCTGAGGGTGGTTAGAGATCCCATATGGGAGGCTCTGCAGTAGTTTAAGACTTGATTCAGCTAATCTAATGTTATTTACAACCAGGAGTATCTTCTATTTGGACTTCTCTGCAGTGGATCTTCTCTCTGATCGTGGTGAATACCTTTACAGAGCATACATTTGATTCTGCAATGCCTCACCTGATATGGATACCCAACAGAATCATAAAGCAAGGTCATCTGTTAGATCTTTCAGTGCATCATTCTGGTATCTGCATGTGAAATACCTTGTTGTAAGAGAGCCTTTAAGACAACATTTTGCTGTATTCAATCAAAAGTTCTTTCTTTAAAAAATAAACAACCGCTAAGCATAGTAAGAGATGTGTTCTCTACCTTGTTTAGCCAGTTGTGAGATGGTGAAAATTGTGTGCTACTGAGAAATAGCACTTGGGAATCTCTGCATCTTGTGTAGATTCTTGTCATTAAAGTTTTAGAGTGTCCTAAAAGCTTAAAACTACACTAGGAATTCTGGGACACCCTGAATAGGTGGAAAATGAGGCACTAAGGCTGATAGTTGCTGAGGTTCTCTTAGTCACTTTTTTGGTGGGTTTTAGTAAGGTCTGAAATTGTGTTTACCCCCCAGCCTCTCTCCCTCTTGACACAATCCTTGTTGCTCAGTCCCTCGATGCCCACATGATTGCGTCACCCCAAGGAGGGATCTCCCCCTACGTATAACCTGCTCTAAGTCAGTTCTCTACCGTGGCGTTTCTCCCTCTTCTCTGAGCATATGTGGGATTGTTATCTTAGAGTCCAAGTGTCAGGCTCCACTTTCCTTGATGGTGACAAGGGTGGGTTATGAAAGCCTTCCAGATATTTTCCATCTCTTTGTTGTTTATTGGCCTCCTGAAATTCCCTTAACTTGCCTTGTCTTCATTTTGTCTCCTGCCACCCCTTCCCTTACACTGGTTTTACTTTCTGCTGCCTCTCTCCGTTTTGAGGTGATATTACTCATAATCTCTTGACATCTTTCTCCATAAAAAAGTTTTCATTCTCACATGTATCGCCCTGGGCTGCTATCTATCTCCTCTTGGCCAGGACGTCAAGGATTGGCTGACTAAGGTGCTTTGGGGCTCTTTGAGTTGCCTGCTTTGACAGGAAGGATACTGGGAGGGAGAAGGCAGGTCTCCCCAAGCAACATTCCACCACAGTGGACCACATCTTTACAATCACACAAATGACTAAAATCTATAGAGATTACAAGAACCCACTGAGCTTATTCTCTATAGCCAAAGAGGGAAAAAAGCATTTGATGGAGTAAAGTGCCACCCTAAAGGCCCTCTCCACGAGGGGTCGCCCTTCCCAATCATCAAAATCATTCAAGACTCCTCAAAACTATGACAAAAGAAATTGTTCTTTAAACATGGGATAGGAATGGTTTATAAAGTTATCTAAACCTAGTCTGGTGGTAGAGTTTGGTGGTGGGAGGAGGAATCCATTTAAAGACTTTATTTTTTCTTTCTGAAATTATGTAAAGTTTGCTATTTGATGGTTTCCTAATTTGGGTCATTTACTTTTGGTAGGTATTGTATCCTTTCCTTTCCTTCCTTTCCCATTCTTAGTTTTGTTGACATGTTATCAGGCATAATGGTTTCAAGTAATTATTTTTATTTTATATTTTAGGAATTTTTCATCAAATTTTAAAATTAAGTAATTTGCATCCAGTCAGCTAATGGATTATCAATTTTGTTATTTCCAAAGTGCCATCTTCTGTCCTTATTTGGAGGTTAATTGTAATGCGGATTTTCTTTGTTCTTCCTGTGCTTACAGGGAGGCAGCATGTCATTGAGTCAATTGTTTAGCCAAGGTGCTTTAATTAACTGTGTGCAAGATATGAGTCAGTCACTGGGTAGTGATCTACCTGAGCTACCAGCTCCGGCCTCTTGGGTCCTCTGCTGATGCAGGTGCAAAGAAAAGTCACTTTCTAATAAGCTGCAATGCCCCCATGGGCCTCTAGAGCAGTCTTAAAGCTTGCCATTAGCTAAGCTACTCTTCCCCTATTTTCCACCCCCACCCCAACATGACAGCCATTTCAGTGCTTGACTCAGAAGAAACTCTTAATCCCTTTGTGACCAGCTTCCAATTCAATCTAGGATACGAAGTGAGATGTAGCAGAAGTAAGTATGCAATTTACTATCTGATGAGAGCTCCCATCGTGACTACCACTTTCTTAGGTCACTTTTGGTACTACACAGAGATCAGCAGCTTGGACTCACATAGTTTTATCTTCTGTAGAATAGAGCAAAGGGGACCTAGGCCAAACACTCCTCCTCCTGATTCCTTCCCATATCATCAGGTACAGTCAGGGAAAGACTCCCCCCGCCCAGTTCACTGGAAAGGCTTTACAGAGTATTTCTTTCTTGTTTGTAGATCACAGACTAAGAAGGGAAATGGGGGGAAGCTTTTTCCTGGCTCACCCACTCTAGGTGCACAGGACTCATGGCAGCTCCCAGACTTCAGCTGTTTCTGGGCAATCCCTGCTCACTGTTAGCTACTCTTTTCCCTGGAAGTCTGACTGGGGAGAAGGCAGGAAGAGTACAAGCAAGCACATAGTTTCTCTTGAGACAGCTGTATGACCTAGTATTTAGAGCTCAGGCTGTGAAGGTAGGAAGACCTGAGTTCAAATGTAATCTCAGGTACTGCTCCGCTATGTGACCCTGGGAAAGTCACTAACATCCCAGGGTGGGCTATACCCCCCACCCAGGGCTTAGCCTCCTCAGCCACCTTTTCTCTATGCAAAGAGTTCCTGGGAACCATGCTAAGTCTCTCCAGGCAAAACCTGTGAGGCCCATGAAGCATCTTGGGGGTGGTATATGTTGCAAAGGCCCACAGCAATCCCTTTCCAAGGGTAGAACTTGACTCCTGTCCCCAAATGTCTCTTCTTGCTTTTCGCTTAAGGTAAATGAAAGAGTTGGAATGATAGAGAAGCATAATATGTTGGAGAAGGTAGGAGGATTGGCCTTGGGAAAGAGAAGGGCCACCTCTTCACATGAGAGGGTGAAGGAGAAGTGAGGGTTGTGGGAATGATTCAAAGATGAGGTTGGCCATAGGATGAGGCAGAAAAAGAACCCAAGAGCAAAGAACAGGGGTTCGTGTTGGAAGGCAGAGGGAGAGGTGGACTGACGATAGATTGTGATCAGAACTCATGAAAATAAAGGCTATGACCATCTCTGTGTGAGGGTCATGGAGAACAAGTTGAGGAACCAGGAGTTCAGAATGTTGAAGGGATTATCTCTATGTATGTGCAGGTTCCCTAGTATGAGGACAGGAGATAAAGCCTGTGAGGCAGCCACTGAACTCATGGAAGAAAGAAGGGAGGTGTCCTAGAGAGCGCGAGAAAACAGCTGCCAAAATGGTGACTGGGTGGGAGCTACCATCTGAGTGACCCTTGGAGGACGTGGCTCCTGAGAGACCAGAGTAGGAAAAGCTGGAAGTGGCAGAGGGACAAGGAGTGATCGGAGTACAGTGGGAGACAGGGAAAGATTGAAAGTGAAAGCAAGCTTGTTGCCTGTGGAGCAGACAGGACAGTCTAAGAGGGAGGTAGCAAGGGGGAGTCAGGGAATTTGTCCATCATGAAGGGAAGATTTTAGATATATTTTCAAAGTCCTTAGGGTGGCTGATAGTTCAGGCAGGAAGTAGAAAAAATGTTGTTAACTCTCCTTCCCCCCACGCAGGAGACTGGTGCCAAGCTCCCCTGTGTATCAGAATGGTCCCCTCTTTTCTGAGGGAGGCTACAAACAAGGCCAGAGCCACACGGCACTATGGTGTGCTGCCCTCATCTCGCTGGATGTCTGTAAGTACAGGTCTTGGGGTCCCTAGGTGGAGAGGCCTTCAGTAGGCCTAAGTATTAATGCCTTGGGACTGTATATATAGGATGCAAGGTAGACTGGGTCTTGAGATGTCTCTGACTGGCCAGGTACAAGAGGATTTTTCTATCTGATCCTGCAGGTGCTAAGAAGTGACATGATGAGTTTGATAACTTAGAGGAGTCTGGGCTGCCCTGGGAAAAGAATTGCCTCAGGGGAACGAAGCAGCCAGCTAGTGCCATGGTCCAGCCATGAGGTGCCAAGGGCCTGTGCCAGGTGGCACTGGCAGCAGAGAAAAGGCATATTCAAGGGATTTTTCAAAGGAAGAAGCAAGTAAGACTTGGCAAACTGATTTTTGATGGGAAAGGGAGAATGAGAGAGTGTGCTGATGGTGGGACTTTCCACAGCAATAGGAGAGTTAGAAAGAGGAGAGAAGAAAATAAGCTTCGTTTTGGACAAGGGTGAGTTGAAGATGGTGGAATGTAGGCTGGGAGTCATAAGCATAGAGATAATTAAATTCATGGTAGCCAAGGACCTTAGCAAATGAAATGGAGGGTTCAGGAAGGCGTGTTCAGATAGCACCATCTGCTGGAGAAGATGGGATGGAGTCAATAGCCAAGAGGGAGTGGAAAAGGATTTCTGGGCTGCAGAGGGAGGGCTCAGGTAGGTGACTTTTTCCTGTAGTAGCAAAGGCAGTCATGGGTAAGAGTAAGAAAATGGCCAGGACAAGGGAGTACAGAGAAGAGGAAATCAAGGCACTCAGTCTGGGTCTCTCAGGAAAAAAGGGGTGGGTGGGGGGAATAAAACAACTTTCAACTTTGGGGTCGTTGGCAAGGAAATCCTTACATTTGTGACTTAGAAACTGAGATCAGTCAGTTTATATCTGTAAGTTGAGCTTTACACCGTTAGGTCTGAAAGGAGAATTCTCTAGGTCTGAAAGGAGAATTCTCGCAAACCTAGGGACATAAATCCAGCAACTTGGGGATTTAAGCAAAGGCTTGCATTTCTATTCCCAGAGGCAGAAAGTCTTCCAGATCTAGTCCTCTGGTCACTCAGTAAAGATTGACTCTGTACCTCCTGGGTACTGGGAATACAAAGTCCTTGCCCTCAAGGGGCTCTCCATCAAATGGAGGAGACAACCTGAAAACAGCTCTGTACAACCAAGGCAGGTACACAGAAGGAAGGCACTAGGGCTGATGGGTGAGGAAGGGTGAGCAGCCAGAAAACTGCAAGTAGGCCGATGTCACTGTATTGCAGGGTTTTGTATTTGTTCCTGAAGGCGATATACCCTGGAGTTAACTGGGTAGAGTGGCTGAATGGTCAGATCACTTTGGAGGGGGGAGAGAGATTTGGGACAGGCAGTCCAACCTGCAGCAATCCAGGGGAGGTGGGAGGCCATAAATGAGCATTGTTGCAAAGGTGGAATTTGGTGGCTGAGAGGGCGGATGACACTTAGGATGCGAGCACCCTCCACAGTAATAGGGAAGTCTGGAGGTCAGCAGAGAGATAACTGAACCCACAGAAGCCGATGAGATCACCAAGTGAAATAGCCTAGAGGGAGAAGCTCTAAGACGACCTGGGAGGGAGACTGAGAAAGTTCGACTTGGCCATTATGAAGAGTGGGAGGAGAGGTAAGGGACAAGTCACGTGAGACGTTTTGAGGCCAGGGGAAACGTGGCCATGTTTGTGGGCAGTAAGGAGGTATCAAGATGGTGTCCGGGTGATATACGATGAGGGAGCTCTCAGCAAATGGCCTGAATTTTTAAAAGTGAAATTCAAGGCAAGATTCTTTGCTACGAGGAGCCACAAAAAGCTTTGCAAGAGCTGCTGTGGAGAGTGAGATGAGCTGGAGAAGGCACTGAGCACAATGAGAATTTATGTAGCATAAATTCGTAGTGGACCCAGTGAGTGGAGCTTGGTGAGGGTTCTCCTCCTTTCAGCAGCAGATGATTAAAAGCTAAGGTGGGTCAGGGGAAAGGAGTAAGTTGAGGCAGCAGGATGTTAGGATGTTTGAGGGAGTATCTATTGTACATTGAAGTCTCCTAGACTGGGAGCCATACACCACAGAAAGAAGGGGAGGATTCTGGAGGGCAACAGACAGCAACTCCTAGGTTTGGGTGAAAGATTAGGCAACGATGGTGGCAACAGGGACCAGGGAGTATTCAAACTCCTCAACTTTAACCAGTGAGTCCGAGGAATGAGAGAAAGTGTGGCTAGAGCCGGAAAGCAGTGCCCAGGAGACTGGGGCTGATGGAAGCAGCTGCAGGCTCTTCTCTTCTGAGGAAGGAAGTGAGAATAAGGAATTGAGGTACCCTCCCCAGTAATCAGAAAGAAGTGAGACTGGAGGTTAGGGCTAAAGGATTGGAGAACCATTAGCACAGAGGTAATCTAGTCCATGGAAGCTGAGGAGCGAGCCATGTGGGACAGCCAGCAAAGGAGAGGTCAGAAACAAATTGGGAGTGGAGGCACTAGCTACAGATAGCTTAATGATGTGAGAGGAGACAGGGAGCTCAAGGTGGTGAAAATCCTCTATGGTGAGTGGGGATACTTAACTAGAGAGGAACAAAAGGACTGATGTGATACGAGAATGAAAAGGAAATCCAGGAAGAGCACTCAGTCTTGAGGTCTTTTTCAGAGATTTCACTTACTGGTGGGAAGAACTTACTGTTGGGGGTAAATGGCCTCCAAGTCATTGAGGTGTCCTAGTGTAGTGCTAGGCCCTAAGTACTTACTAGCTATGAACTATGAGTATAAATCTAGGGCTTTACATACCTGGGATTCTAAGAATAAATCTTTGTTTAAAAGTGTTCAGGTCTTAAGTCAATCCAAAACCTAGTGACTTCAAAACTACGGTTAGAGGTGACCTAAACCCTCCAAGTGTAGATTCCACTTAATTGTCCTAGAACTATAAAGGCAGAGCTTTTAGCCAAGGCTCATGTGTCCAACTCTGAACTATAAGACTACGGGACGGGGGGTCAGTGTCTCTTGCTCTCCAGGGATGTGGGAGCTGTTACCCCCCCCCAAAAAAAGTGAAAGAATTGGTTGCAGAACTTACCTGTCACAGTTCGGTTTGTCGAACGATTCAGTCCAGCTGTTCAGGTGCCAAGGTAATGAAAAAGGAAGCCAGCAAAGACTGGCCTGAATCCGTACCTAAGAATGGTCTTCAGCAGGAGGGGAAAAGAAGTAGATGGAAAACCTTGTGAGGAGCCACATAGGGTAGGAACAAAGAGCCAGCTTAGTCATTTGTACAGTGTATTGTAAGTATAACTTCACAATAAGTTAATGGCTTATTAAATGCCCCCATTTTAGAGATAAAGAAACTGAGGCTCAGAGTGCTGATATGCTGGATCCAGAGTCAGCCACCATTTCTGCAGAGTACAAAGCCAGCTCCTAGTACTGCTGGGACTGACTATTTTACAAAAACACAGAAAGAAGACTATAATTCTGTCAGTTACACAAAGAGCGTCATCCGTCATGGGCATATGCAAGGAAATCTTTGTTGACACTATGATTTGATATATTTCCAGAAATGCTAGCTCCAGGAAGAGCAAAAGAAGAAAAAATTACATTTGACCTAACTGGAAGACAAAGCAAACCTCATCCCAAAGGGTTTGGCTCCAATTTTTAGCCAATCCAACTGTGGCCAGTCAGCTGAGTAGTCAAAGTAGCAGGATTTCTCCAAGGTGGGAGCCCAGACCCCAGACATACCCAATAAGCTGTTCTCAAACTTATCAGCTCCTCTTCACTAAAAATCCCAGGTTCCTGATTGGTCACTAAGATTGTGGAAGTTGCAATGGAGATGGGACAGGAGGGTCCTGAAAAATACAAATTATTTGGGAAAGAATTCCCTATGTCATCAAAAAAAACGTGAAAACTGGAAAGCAATCAGGCAGAAAGTAGGCTTAGACATATATAAACATATGCGTTTATGTATGTGTATGTATATGCATACACATATATACACACATATATATATTTATATACATATATACACACATATACACACACACACTATACTACGTGACCAGGAGCCATTCCCCAATAGATAAGTGGTAAAAATGTAGGTACAAACAGTTCTCAAAAGAGAGATTTCAAACTAATAATAGAGAAATGTAAATCACTTTACACCCTGCAAATTGACAGGGATAACAAAAAATGGAACTAGTTAATGTTGGACAGGCTATGATAGATACGGATGCATTTTGGTGAGGCTATGAATTGGTACAACCACTTTGGAAAGCAATTAAGTAACTAAAATGTCCATACCCTTTCACCCGGAGATACTATTACTAGGCTTATATCCCCAAGGAAACCACTGCTAAGAACAAAGTTCCCATATATACCAAAACATTTATAGCAGTATGTTTTGTGATAGTAAATAAGTGGAAACAAAGTAGATGCCCATCAACTGGGGAATGGCTAAACAAGTGTTAGTACACGAATGTAACAGAATATTGCTGTGATGTAAAAATGATGAATGTGATTAAATACAGAGAAGCATTGAAAGATCTACGTGAACTGATGCAGAGTGAAGTAAGTAATACACACAATGACTACAACAATATAAGTGGAAAGAACAACTACATATCAAAAACCAAAAGTGAATATGGGAAAATTATAAAGAACAAGTATGGCTCAAAAGAACAGATATGAGAGGATACCCTTACCCCACCTCTTTACAGGTGTTACACATATTTTTTGGACTTTTTGATGTATTTCATCAGTTGAACTGATTTTTCTTTTTATCTTTAAAAATAAGTATTTGTTGCATAGGAGGGGAAAACTAGAATGATATAAAAAACAAAACCTAATGGGAGTCACAGGAGTGATCCAATCAGTCCAATGGCAGTAGGGGAGGAGAGGAGCAGAAGACACCACTTTTAGCGTTCATTTCGATTTCGACATGTTGTCTCCCCAATTGTAACACAAAGCACTTGAGGGCAGGTACCATTTTTTGCTATTGCTTTCTATCCCCAGTGCTTTGCACCGTGCTGCCCACAGAGTGCTTAATAAATGCTTATTGATTGATTCTATCTTCATATTTTTATGTTTTGTTTTTTAATCGGGTCAAACACTGGATAGGTCCACAAGGTGTGAGCCAGTGTAGCAAAACAGATTTTTAGATGAGCTCACTTTTGGACAATAACAGGTGCTGGAAGGAAGGAGTGTAGCAAACCCGATGGGCCCAATGTGATACCGTGGAGGTAAGATGCAAATGCCAGGAGTTCATAAATGACCAAACCATATTACCTGGCCGGTTTAGCTTCAATTGCAGGCTTGCAAATAGTAAAATTCTCCTCTAAGATCCAGGCATGATGACAAATCGGATGTACTGTTCATTGCCAAGGGGATACAGATTTTGTGCAAAGCCCCCAAAGACAAGATAAGGAAAAATGGAAAATCAATCTGGACAATCTGTATGAAGAGGGAGTGATGGCGGTATTTGTGCATTTAGGGCACAGTGACAGAAACTAGCTTTGGTAAATAAAGCAAAGGGGTAAATCAGTATCATCTGCAAGCTCAACAAAATGGGGTGAAAATAAGCTAACCAGTGTAAGCCCAACCCTCCTGAGAGGCTTTCTAAAATGGCCTCTAAGCTATGACTACAGCAGGTGAGCTGCTTAGAGTGCCAAGGGACTTAGGAGATTTAAAACAGTGTCAGAAAACAGTAAGCCGAAAGAAGGGCACTGACCCCCACAAACACATAGGAACATGACCTCAAGGAATCCTTCACCGCTAACTGGAGAGGAATGGAAAGCAATGGCAACTGACCAATGGACGACATGACTGATGTGATGATAACATTCACACATTCTTAAGAAGCAAAACAGACAAGATGCTACCACCACGATCATCTGCAATTAAAAAAAAGGGGGGAAGAATGTGATCCAGAACTATCAAGGGGAGGAAAGCGACGTTACCCTAAAAGGACATTACCCTAAAACTCTAAATTCACTTCTAACACTGTGGTAGCATTTGCCCATTCCTGATACTCCCTCCTCTCTGGTGCCCCCCGATAATACACTTTGCTCAGCCAATTACTTCTATCACACCTCCTGATTTCATCATTTAAAAGGCTGAAAATCAAATAAGGAGGCTGCTAATCTTGAATTCCACCCAAAAAGGAGGAACTTGAGGGGGGAGTAACTATTTCATCTTAACTTGGGGTACAGGAGTAGATGGCCAGACAATGTGTACATGCTCCCTAGATTTAGGGAGAACACATCTTAAAGCATCCAGATAAAGAACAGCTGGTACCCCATGGACAAACATTGTACAAGTCAGCCCAGGACAAATGAAAAACTCCTCAAAACAAAGAGAAACAACTCCTGTGACTAGGAAAAGGAAGAGTTCTTTCAAGAGACCAATAGGAATCCACATAGAACTTACTGACCAACTAAGGGTTAAAAAACAACATATGAATGATGAATGGAGGGAGGATGAAGTAAAAAGCATATCATGGTCCTCTGAGAGTTCCAGAAGTGTTAAGAACAGCCCAGCATGTGCCAAGGCCACCTACCGAAAAATAATGGACTTTGGAAAAAGGACAAAAGAAAAATTACTAATTGAAGATCCAAATCCACGTTAAGTAGGAACTAGCCAGAGAACATCTAGCCGCTCTTGATGAGTTCAAATTACCATGCAAAGATGAACCATAGCCATCCCGGGGTACTCAAATGCTTTGTTTGGTGAGCCGCTCTCAGTGATCACCGAAAAATACTGGAGAGGGGCAAACGGGGTACAGTTGTGTTAAGGGAAGAAAATGTAGCATGCAAACTGGAGGCCAGGGGGCTTGGTTCCAATTTCTGGCATGGGAAGACTTATAGCATCTAATGTAAAAGGATCTTTTTTTTTTTTGGCCTTTGTAAAGAGCTTTCTGCTAAATGCTGAGGATACAAACATTTCAGTTGATCCTCACAGCCCTGAGAAGTAGGTGCTGTTATTCGTTCCATTTTACAGATGGAGAAACTGAGGCAGAGGTTAAGTGACTTGCCCAAGGTCACATAGCTAATAAGTATCTGAGTTAGAATTTGGGGCTTCCTTACTACAAATCCAACCCAAATGTGGGGCTAAGCCTAATTTCTGCCAGGCTGCTTTTCAGTTTCCACATAACTTTTAATTAAATAGGGGAATTCTTTCCTAAGCAATTTATATTTCCAGGGATAGCAAACACTGAGTTAAGTTCAATTATTTCTAATTTCCCTTGTCTAGACTGTTCCATTGATCTACTTTTCTATTTTTAATCAGTACGAAATGTTTTTAATGATTACCAATTTATAATATAGTTTTGAGGCTTGGAAGTGCTATTCTCCCTGCCTTTATTTCCCTTGATATTCAACATCTTGTTTTGCTCCAAATGAATTTTATTATTTTACCTAAATTCATAAAATATCCCATGGGTAGATTGATTGGCATAACATTAAAACTATAAATTAATTTTAGTAGTAGTAATTTTTGTGATATTGGCATGGCCTACACTATAAATATTTCTACAGCAATTTAAGTTGTTCAAGTTGTTATTTGTTTCTCATGTAACAATAACATTCTATCACTCAAATACCACAATTTTTTTTTCGCATTTGCCAGGCCATGCCCACTCACTTTGGTCCCAGTTCTTTGCTACCACAAAAAAGTATCTCTGTGAATACTGAACATTTTAGTGTTGATGGAAACTGTCTTTCTGTCTCTAATGTCACTGGGGACATGTGCATATCACTGAAATTTCTGGGACAAGGGCTGTGGCCATGTTTAGTCACTTTTTTGCACACATCTACATTTTTTCCCCTATTGGTTCAACACATTCTTACCACCACCATTGAAATGTGTGATATTTGTGTTCCAATTCAATAAACATTTGTATGCCCTCCTACCTTTAGTTAATATCAATAAAATATGCTAAATGAATGTCAATTATTATTAAATTACTATCAATTTGTTGTTCTTGTTCAATTGTTTCAGTTGCATCCAACTCTTCATGACTCTATTTGGGGTTTTCTTGGCCAAAATACTGGAGTGGTTTGCCATTTTCTTCTCCAGCTCATTTTACAGAGGAGAAAGTTGAGGCGAACAGAGTTAGGTGACTTGCTCAGGGTCACACAGCTAGGAAATGTCTGAGGCCAGATTTGAACTCAGGAAGATGAGTCTTGCTGACTCCAGGTCCAGCACTCTATCCACTGTGCCACCTAGCTGCCCTATAAAATTACTATCAGTACTAAATATATATGTACCAAATAGTATGGCATCTAAATTCTTAAAAGAAAAGTTAGATGGGAGGTAATAGTAAAACTATACTAATGAAGGACCTCAAGTTACCCCTCTCAGACCTAGATAAATGTAACCCCCAAAAATGAAAAAAAAGTTAAGGACCTGAATAGAAATTTAGATAAGTTAAATATGATAGACTTCTGGAGAATAATAAGGTAGATAGAAAAGAATGTACCTATTTGTCAACTGTGCAAGGCACCTTCAGAAAAATTGACCATGTATTAGGGCATAAAACCTTGCAAACAAATGCAGAAAAGCAGAAATATCAAATGCATCTTTTTCTGACCATAATGTAAAAGAAATACATATAAATAAATAAAGGGCCTTTAAAGCAAAGGTTAAAAATTAATTAGAAACTAAATGACTTAATCCTAAAATAAAGATGGGTGAAGACCAAATCATAGAAACAATCAACAATTTCATTAAAGATAATGACAAGAATGTGACAACATACCAAAATTTGTGGGATGCAGTCAAAACAGTACTTAGGAGAAAATTTACATCTCTAAAGACTTTCATCAATAAAAGAGCAAATCAACGAACTGAGCATGCAACTAAAAAAACAAAACAAAACAAAACAAGAAAGCCAATAGATTAACCACCCCCAATTAAGTACCAAAACAGTAATCTTGAAGACGAAAGGAGAAACTAACAAAACTGAATGTAAAAAAAAAAATCAACTAATAAATAAAACCCGGAGCTGTTTTTTTTAACACAATAAAATAGATGAGACATTAGGTAATTTGATTTTTTGAAAAATATAAATTAGCAGAACAGGAAATAGAATACTTAAATAACCATATCTTAGAAAAAGAAATTGAACAAACCATGAAGGAACTCCCAAAGAAAAACAGGACCAGATGGTTTTGCAAGCAAATTCTACAAAACATTTAAACAGCAATTAATCCCAATATTTCACTCTTCAAAAAAAATATAGGAAAAGGAGTCTTACCAAATTCCTTTTATGACACAGATATGGTCTTGATACCTAAAGCAGGGAGAGTCAAAACAGAAAAAGAAAGCTATAGAATGATTTCCCTAATGAATATCGATGCATAAATCTTCAATAAAATACTAGCATAGAGACTACAGCAGTATATCACAAAGAACAGGCTGGATTTATACCAGGAATGCAAGACTGAATCAACATTAGGGAAACTATTAGCATAATGGACCATATTAATAACAAGTCTACAAAAATCATGAATATTTCAATAGAGGAATAAAAAAATTTTTATAAGATATAACACCCATTCCTGTTTAAAAAAAAAAAAAGCCACACTAGAAATCACAGGAATAAATGGAGCTTTCTCTAAAGTGGTAAGTAGTATGCATCTAAATACCAAGACCAGCATTAAGTGTAATAGGAACAAGCTTAGAGGCCTTTCTAATAATATCAGGAGTGAAGCAAGATGTCCATTATCATCATTACTATTCAATATTGTGCTAGAAGTGCTGCCTGTACCAATAAGACAAGAAAAATTTTGAAGGAATAAGCATAGGCAAAGAGGAAACAGGATTATATGACTTTGTCCATATGATACAATGGTTAACTTAGAGACCCCTAGAGAGTCAAATAAAACAATCCAAAAATTAACAACTTTGACAAAGTTGCAGCATATAGAATGAACCCACACAAATCATTAGCTTTTCTATAAATTACCAGTAAATGCAGCAGGAAGAGATAGAAAGAGAAATTCTATTCAAAATAATTACCAACAATATAAAATACTTAGTCTACCTGCCCAGACACACACAAGAACTATATGAACACAATTACAAAACGCTACACAAATAAAGGCGGAGCTAAATAACTGGAGAAACTTCAACTGTTCATGAATAGGCCAAGGTCATATAAATAATACTACCTAGATTCATTCCCTCATTCAGTACCATACTAACTACCAAAGGATTACTTTAGACATTCAGCTGGAAGAACAAAGGGTCGAGAATCATAAGAGAATCAATGAAAAAAAAATGGGAAGAAAACCAGGCAGTATCAGATCTGAAATAAACTATACTACAAAGCCGTATTCATCAAAATCTGGTACTGAGTAAGAAATTGAGAGGCTAATCAGTAGAACAGGTTAGGCACACAATATACAGAAGCAAACAAGCACAGCAACCCAGTGGCTGATAAACCTAATGATCTAAGCTACTTGGCCACGAACTTACTATTCAACAAAAACTGCTGGGAAAACAGGAAAATAATCTGGCAGAAACTACATATAGACCAACAGTAACACCATATACTAAGAGAAGCTCAAAATGGGTACATGATTTAGACAGATAAAGCATAAGCAAATTCGAGGAATGTGGAAGTAATTACCTTTCAGATGTCTGGATAGGGGAAGAGTTCATGACCAAACAAGAGGTAGAAGGGCTCAAAGGAGGTAAAATGGATATTTTTAATTGTAAAAAATTAAAAAGTTCTTGCACAACTAAAACCAATTCCATTAAAATTAGTAGAGAACTTGGAAACTGGAAATAAATCTGGAACAAATTTCTCTGATAAGTCTTATTTCTGAGATATACAGGGAACTAACTTAAATTTATAAAAATAAGAGCCATTCCCCAAGTGATAAGTGGTCAAAGGACATGAATAGGTAGTTTTCAGAGGAAGATATCCAAGCTATCAATAGCCATATGAAAAAGTGCTCTCTCATCACTAAGTTAAATTAAAATAACTCAGGCACCATCTTACCCTATCAGGTTGGCAATGTTGAGGGAAAAAGGAAATTACAAGTGTTAGAGAGGCCGTGGGAAAACCTTAATGAACTCTAGGCACTTTTAATGAACTGTGAGTAGAGCTGTGAATTGGTCCAACCATACTGTATAGTGATTTGAAAGGATGCCCAAAAAGCTATTAAACTGTATATACCCTTTGACCCAGCAATTTTGCTACTAGGTCTGAACCTGAAAGAGATCAAAAAAAGAGGAAAAGGACCCATATGTTTAATATATATGTATATGTGTATGTATATATATATATGTATGTATACACATACATACATACATACAGCAGCTCTTTTTGTAGTAGCAAAGAATTGGAAACTGAGAGGAAGAGCTGAACAAGGTATAGTATATGAATGTGATTATGAATGTGATGGAATACTATTGTGGTCCCTAAGAATCTAAGAAATGATGAAGGGAATGGTTTCAGAAAAACCCAAGAAGACATCTATGAACTGATGCAAAGTGAAGTGAGCAGAACCAGGAGACCAAGTTATGCAATAATAACAGAATTGTAAAGACAATCAACTTTGAAAGACTTAGGAACTTTTAACACGATGACCAACCGCAATTTCAATGAAACATGCTCTCCACCTCCAGATAGAGCTGATGTACTTGAGTAAAGATTAAAGCATATTTCTTTTCCTATCCTTTTTTGCGGGGGGAGGGGAACATGGCTGATTTGGGAATTTGTTCTGTATGACTGGACATATTTGTAATGAGCTTCTCGATGAGTGGGAGGGGGAAGAAGGAGGGAGATAGATCAGAACTGAAAATAAAACTGAATTTTAAAGTTTTTTGAATACACAAGTTGTATTAGTTGCTTAATTTAGACCAGGTTCATCTACTTTCCCCCAAGGTGCCCCCTGCTCCCTCTCTCACTGCCCACAGTCACAAGGTCAAAGACCCCACTCCCTTCTCCTAGAACAGAAAAAAAGTGAACACAAAGCTCAAGTACTGAGGCCTCTTTTTGGAGCTATGTGGTTTCAAAGACCTTTCTCTTTACAGCATGGTCTCTCCCCAAATGCTATGAACAAAAAAAAAAAAGTCTCTGAGATCCCTCAAGAGCAACTATGGCAAAAGAGGCAGTGGCTAATGCTGGCAGGTCTTTCTGAATACCTCTAAAGTCCAACAGAAAGCCTCCCCTTCAAGACATAGTTGGCCAAACGGAATCACTTATGGAATACCTATACATACTACATGGTATTCCCAAGGCATTTCCCTTGAACGTGATCCCAACTCTCCCAGGAGCAGGTTCCCTAGCATCCTCCAAATGGGAAGGTTGCATGGAGTGTGCACATGCGTTAGATCTCCATTACTTCTGGAACAGAAAGAAAGTCTGGTGTTTCACAGTCCATGTTTGTTTTGGGAGCACATAATTACTGTATGTGGCCAATCAAAAAGAAATAGCAAAGAAGGTTCTTCCTTTTAGCTTTCAACAAACAGATAAATGGCTTTCCAGTATGAGTCCTGACTAATTAATTTTTATAACATTCCAATTTTAACACGTCATCATGAGAAAATCTGAACATATCACGTTCACTGTTTGAATGCCTCCTGTCACCATGATCTTGAACGAAGACAGGCAATGTGGAAAATGGTCAGTAAGTAGAGTGGCTTCTGAAAGCTTTGTGTGGGAGGGGGAATGGAAGAATTGCATAAAGAAAAAGAAAATGATAACGAAATATTAAGACAACCAAGAGTGGGAGATTTAACATGCTTTAGATGCTGACTTTACTATTCTTTTCAAGTAAACACAACATTGAAAAGCAATACAGAATAATTAATGTTAAATCCCCTATCAAGGGCTAATGTTATATTATAGTTTATGATGTCATAATAAAGCCACAATTTTTATGAGGCCATAGCTTAGGAATGCCAGAGTCATGAAAATTTTACAGAAAATACAACTCTTTTATGTTGGTAATTCGGCCGTTGATGCTTAATTTTATGCAAATGCTTATTTTGCCATTATGCATTACAAATATGGCCTCTACGAATAAAGTCTAAGCAGAGCAAAGAGTGAACTTCCTGGGCCAAATATGTGGGTGTGCAAATCTTTGACAAGGACAATTGTCCAGCTTGGCAGTCTTTCCAAAAGACTCATTTGAAGCAGATGGGAAAAATGATCTGTTTGAGAATCTCACCCATCCAAGTACTATCATGAGAAGCCTAATCCCCTGATTTAAACAAATGAAGGGGCTATGGGCCTTTGAGAAGTGAAGCATTTATGAAAAAAACTCAGATGTCCAATAGACCTTCCATATATTGATCAGGAAATAAAACCCGTTTATGTAATATGAAAGCCAGGAAGGAATTCCAAGAGAAAAAAAAAAAACACATTTGCCTAAGGAGATGAACAAGAACCTTGTGAAGATCTGATTCTCATCCCATGGGCCTCCATACCTGCTTCTTGGGATCCTTCAAGGATATCGAATTTGGGAACCTTCTGTGTTAGGATTTAAAGCCTTTCGGAACCACCATTTCTTTCCTTCCTCATACACCATTTGTTGCTGTTGAGTTATTTCAGTCACGTCCAACTCTCCGTGACCCCACGTGGGGCTTCTTGACAAAGATACTAGAGTGGTTGGCCATTACCTTCTCCAGCTCATTTGAGACATGAGGAAACTGAGGCAAACAAGATTGATTTGCCCAGTGTTACAGTTCTAGTAAGTGTCTGAGGCTGGATTTGAACTCATATCCTCCTGACTCCAAAGCCGGCAAGCTATCCACTGCACCATCCAGCTGCCCTTCACACACTATAGTCCAGCTGAATTTAGTTCCTTGCTGTTTCTCACACACGGTATTCCATTTCTTGTCGTGCTCTCCCCATGCATGGAATGTACTTCTTAGTCCTGGAATTCCTACCTTCAATTCCTTCCTTCAAATATCACCTCAAGTGCTACCTCCCATTGGAGGGACCTTTCCTGACTCCCCACCCCCAGCCAGAAGTGGCTCATGCCCTGCCTACAACTCCACCAATGAATCACTGGGCCTTCCCATTTGCCCTGCCACCAATCCCTCTTGAGAGACCTAACATGCTCAGTACTGGAACATCTAGGCCATCCTGACTGGTGAATGCAACATAGGGTCCATTGTATCTGACTGACCCCAGCCATGATTAACATGGTCCTCTGGGCATTTTATTGCCATCCATCTCACTTACCACTGCACTCTCCAGGCCACTGGACCTCACCATTCACCCTGCCATAAGGGGACCATATACCCTCCTCCGCCTTCCAGCTCTGGGATGATCATTAAATCATTCAGTACTATTTTTGCTAATGGAAAGACTCTATCAATCAATTCCCTTATAGCTCCACCACTCACCATCCCCTTAGTTTGTCAAAACAAAACACCTCCTCCCTGGCTACCACTCTCCTAAAAGTAATGTTCTCTCCCCCCTCCCTCATGTAAGCTTCTAGAAATCAACAATTATCTCACTTTTAAATTTGCATCCGTGATACTTGACACAATATTTGGTACATAGTAAGCACTTGATAAATGCTTTTTTTAAAAAAATTCATTCATTATGGATTTTACATCTACTTTTATATATGTTCTATCTACTGTGTATATGTGTTGTTTTCTCTGATAGAATGCAATCTTCTTGAGGAAAGGGGAGGCATTTTTCCTTTCTCTCTCCAGTACTTAGCCCTGCATCCAGCACAAGATAGAAGCTTAATAAATGCTCATGGAGCGACTGACAGAGCGAGATGCACAAAGGCCTCTCACCTTCGGCATATGGCAAGACTGGGCCAAAGAAGTTTATTTGGAGCCCAAGCCACCGACACAACCAGCTTCAGCATTCACAGCTTTGCTGTGGCACTGCCACTCCACCATCACCACCCAGCTAGAAACAGTGTAGCATGTGAAAGATTGCAGGATACTTTCCAGCTGTGTCACCTGAAGAAAACCACAACTTCTCTGAACCTCAGTTTCCTCATCTGTAAAACGAGGATAATACCTCCCGCTTCACAGGGTGGTTATGAGACTCAAATGAGATAATGGAGATATCTTGCAAACCACAGAGCACTGATAAGAAGTCACATTTGTGTCATCTTTGAATTGCTAAACCTTCTGGCCCATTGCCGGGCCTCATCCTTCTCAACTTCTCTGCTATCTTTGGCACTGTTTTCCCCCTCCTTCTGAAAATCTCTGTGCTTTCATAACAATGATCTCTCCTGGTTTTCCTCCTACCTGTAGGCCTCCTCCTTCTTGGTCTCAATCGCTGGATGACAGAGGTGGTGGTAGTGGTGATGATGACAACCACCTACATTTATACTGACTTTTAGGATTTGCAAAGTGCTTTACACACATTACTTCATTTGGTCCTCAAGAGAATCCTGTGAGGTAAGTGCTAGAGTTAATATTAACCCCATTTTCAAGATGAGGAAACTGAGTCACTGAGCAGTAAAGTGACTTGCCTGAGGCTGCACAGCTAGTGCATGAGGTGGGAACTGAGGCCAGGTCTTTGTGATTCCCCTTTCTGGCTCTCTATCCACTACTGCACACTTCCTTCCTTAGATCATCATGTGTATTCTTCCCTCCAACCATGGGCCCTAAAGCTCTAACCAGGTTCTCATCTCTCCTCTCTCTGATTTCTTTCAGGAATATGCAGTGGCTCCCTATTGCCTCCAGAATAAAATACAAGCTCCTCTGCCTGACATTGAATGCCTTTTTCCATATGTTGACTGCAGAGGGTCTAAGTCCAGGGACATTGGGCCCGGAGGATACTCCTGGATCTTCCTGCCAGTTGATTGCAATTGGTTGATAATGAAACCATCCCTAAGTATGAATGCAATTATTCATAGATTTAAATAAATGGTTCTGTCCAATTTCAGAGAAATTGTTGGAAGAGACTTCAGGGGTCATCCAGTCCAACCCGAAGTAAGAATCCTCCTTCTAACATAACCTCACAAATGGTTACCTAAATACCTACAGTGACGTAGAAGCCGCCACTTCCATGTTGCAATTGCTATAACTGTGGGAAAGATTGTTTTTTCCTTACCCAATGCCTATAGTTGCCTCAAGTTCTGCCCTCTGGAGCCAAGCAGATAAGTCATGTGCCAGCCCTTCAAATACCTGCTCACCCCACCCCCATCATGTCTTCCCTTTTCCAGTTCCTTCAGCTGATCCTTGCCTATGGCCTGGTCCCCTTCTGGTTATCCTTTTCCTGATTGTTTTCAAACTTATCAATGACCTCCCTAAAACGTGATACCCAGAATTGAACACGATAGCTCAAATTCAGCATGAGCCAATGTTAAGAAATCCCCACTTCATGAGCACTGCAGGCTCGACAAAGCACTTTCTTCTCATCAACCCTCTTGGCTGGTAGTGCAAATGTTAGCTCCATGTCATATATATGAACCTGAGGTTCAGTGATGTTGCACAGCTATTAAGTAGCAGAGACAGGATTTGAACCCATGTCCTTGGGCCTCAAAACTCAACAGACGTTATACAACATTATGTTGCCCACCCTATTTAAATGTATTTGTTTTAGAATTTAATTTTTATTTACATCCTTGTATCACCCACAGTGACCAACTGTGGAACAGACTGGCTAAAGCAAATGCCAGCTTATGCAAGTCACCGTGCCACAGATGACACAGTGAACCAGGGCACAGAGATCCCAGTGAATCGCTGACAGCCTGGCCTTCAGGTACAATCCCAGTTGCGGCACCGCTGACCAAGCTGGAGCGGCATCCTGAATGGCACCAGGGACAGAATGAACACCCTTTCTCTGACAGCCAACCTCACTAAGTCTAGAGAGGCCTGTCACCAGGTGACCTGCAGAGGGAGGCCTATTTTGGCCACAGCAACTTTCAGACACCATCCATGAAGTGATCAAGGAGCCATACTCCAGTGCCATGCCACACCAATGAAATTATGGCCACCTGGTTTATTGAAGCATGATAATGAGATCCAAATGCACTGATTGAGTTTGCACTGCTCTGACTCTGAAAGGAACTTGTGCTCATTTGTTCATTTGCATTGAAGATGGTGAAATATGCCTTTGTTTCTCTTTAAAACAATCTATTTTTAAATGAATTCTTAAAGACATCAAATCTTTCATTTCTTCAGGCTGAAGTATGACAGATCCTAGAGATTTCACTATAAACCCTTTTACTAGCAGCCATGAAGTCAAATGTCGACTTTTGAGATTAGCTAAAAAATACACCATTAAAATGCTTTAGTGTATTAAAAATTCTATCCTTTTGGTAGCACAGATTACAGCTCTGTGCTATGATTCACTTCCTTTTTATGTCTTCCATTCTGCTAAAAGCAATGTATTTTTCTCTTTTATGATCTGCTAATTGTTCTGAGTTTAACTGTATATTTTATTTAAATGAAAATTAATAATTATGAATGATAATTATGACTAAAGTTTTCTGTTCCCCCTAACTATATCCAATGTGACAGTTATATTGTCAGCTTCGAATAATTATCCATGACTATACATATCATTTGCATGATATGTATGATATGATATGCACCTGTCACTTTTTACTAAAGATACATTCTGATATGATGTTCTATTAACATTGTTATATCGTAATTACAGGTTGTAACCATCTCTTAGTACTTTTGGTAAAAAAGGAACTACTAATCTCTCTAAAACACTCCCCTAGAAACATAGTTCATGAATTTGCACTAAGATGCAAAGATGCATGTGCAAAAGGTGGCAAATAACTTATTTTAATCAATGGATCTGTAATCTCGTCGGCATGGGCACTTCCTTCGCAAATACAGATGGCACCCCATCCAGGCCTTCTCATACTGTCTGTCTCAATTCCGGTTCATATCCTTCCTCCACAGAGGACCATTGTCAGTAGGATGCTGCAACTGACTTACACCCACCATGTGTCTTCCCATTGACCTTTGCATCACCTCCCATTTTTATCCTGCTAAGACTGTGGTGTTCCATGATTCCCAGCCACTGCAGTGTATCTGGAAGACTATTCACAGTAAAAAGATGGGCATTTGCAGCAGGTCATAGTTTGGGATTATTCAAAATGATGCATAATTTCCCCAATCAATATATATTCTTCATCTACTTGATTGTTTTTTCCCTTAGGAAGAATGGGAGGCCATTCTCTCTTGAATAGCTGGGGATCTCACTGAGAATTGATGCCATTAGCCTAATGTCCTATGTAATCAAGAGCGTCTGAATTACTGCCCAAGTATGGGTAAATAGCTCTTCAGTTTACATTTCTGACATTATCTCTAACAAGAGCAAGCAAATGCCTTTGACAAGTGTTCATCTCCCTGTTAATGCCTTGATAGACATTGATGATCCCAAGATAATGGAACAAAGCTGTTTCTGTGATCACATCTATTAGAGAATCTTTTAGGATATTAACATATGCATGAGACCTACCTTACTGGAGTCTTTAAGGCTGCATTTCACGCTATCAAGTCGAACCCTCTATTGCAATCAATAAACAAAAAATACTACGTGGCCTCTTGTCATTTTTAAACATAGTCCATGACGTTACTGCTACCTGTTTCCTTCTTAGATTTTCAAGGATACTTTTTATAATTGCACAATTCATTCTCATAAAAATTTGGTGACCCATGATCTGAAGTGATTATCCCAACTCTCGCTTGCCCTGATGAAGTGGGCGCTGGAGAAGAGCTAGCTATGTCTTCTCAAAATGTAGACATAAGAGTAGCCCTCAGGAGACGGGGGGAGAGTGGGTCTTTCTAATGCTGTATAGGTCTCAAGCACCCATCTGTGTGCTTCCCACCATGATCATTGACTGGAAAACATTTAGTCAGTCTGACTTTTAGAAAGGGATTTACTGAAGTAGCATAACTGATTCAAAATATCCCCCCAAAAGTGTGTGAAATACTCTCCCTGAGTATGTAGTACTATATGTACATGTAGAGTCGAGGGGAGAGTGGGATCAAGCTTAGAGAAGACATGTGACAAAGGCATAACTTACAGCTCCTGGTTGCACCCTTTACAAGGGTTCAACAAGCTCCTCCTGGGCAAACGCCGGCTTCTTTGCCAGGCTCTCTGTTCAGCATCAGCATCCAACCTTTCCTTGGCTCCCAAAGCAGACACTGCTACAAACAACTGCCAAACACAGGATGATACTAGGATGCTGTTGGGAAAATGAGAAGCCCCAAATCCTGTGGACCCTTCGAAACTTGCAAGGTCCTCCTCCAGCTAGGGGAGTTTGGGGGGCAGAAGGAGGCCAAAGTCAAAGTGCTCTCTTCACCACCACCCCCATCCCCAAGCACTCTGTCCCAGGGAGATGGAATGCTCTCTTCTCATGCTCCACTTAGGGGAATCTTACTTGTTCATCCTTATAGAACTGTAAGGGTGGGGCTGACTATGGAAATCAATCCGATTACCCCACCAAAAGTAAGTGGTAAAATGTTATGCCCTGGTCCTTGAGGTCAAAATGTGTCTGGATTGAATTTCTCCCAGCTTTGCACAGTTCTGCTATTTTAGAAAAGAACCATGGGGCATGATCAATTTTCCTAGGCCAATCCAAACATTCATCCCGCACACTATCACTCTAGGTCAGCCAATGGCTCACATATATTTGGAAGTCATCTAAATAGAGGTGATTATTGAACCCATGAGAGCTGATGACATCACCAAAGGAGAGAAGCAGAGAGAGAAGAGGGCACAGGACAGGGCCTTGGGGGAACATGCACACTTAGGGTTTAGAAGACAATATCAAAATCTAAAGAGGGGTCAAATGGTATGAGGATTGATTTGGGATACTTTAAAAATGTCTTATCCCATGCTGACCATCTTTAGCTGTCAAATACAGAATAGCCAACCCTAACATAGGCACAATGGGAGGAAAGACAGAAACAGAGGTCTTTCTGACTTGTCTCCTTTTCCTGAACCTAATGCTGGCAATTCCATTGATCTATCCAGTCCAAATTTCTGACACATGTTGTTTTTTTTGTTTAAACAACAAACCTACTTCAAACTCTGCACCTCTTCTAGATTCACCTCCTTCCTCTTCCAGTGACTCCAACCTTGACCCAGCAGTGGTGGAAAAATCTAGGAAATATACACAGGCAAAGAGGAAACAAAATCAGTGCTTTTAAAAGATGATATGGTAGTCAATCTAGAGACCACTAAAGAGTCAATAAAAATAATTCCACATAGGTTGTAGTCAGAGCTATAATTTATTTCCCAATTTTGACACACCTAGGAAAAAAACAGCATGAATAGTAAAAAAAGATTCTAGGGAGTGGAGCATTGGGTCCATTGGGAATGTCTACGTGCACCCTTCAAATTCTACTAGTAGTAAGCAATATTTTTTTTCATTTTCCTTTCTGAGTCTGAAAAGTTTCAAAAGGGCTTCTGTTTTTTAATTCTTTTATTAACAAGATTCTGTTCAATGAAATAATTTCTTTATATTGTTCTCTCAAGTTCCCCAAGCCAGTTTGTATTGTTTTCTTTTTAAATAAGGTTTATTGATGCTTTGTGGACTTTTTCTAAATATCACAGTGATTTCTAATCATGCCCTCTTACTTCCCTTCCCCTAGAAAAGAAACTCTCCATTTTAACAACAATAACCTGATACGCAAACACCCCATTTGACAACATACGAAACATTCAGCCCTATTAGCCTTTCTACCTCTCTTCCAAGAAGAGCATATTTTGCATTTTAAAACACCTCCATCTTTGTTCTCCCTAAATATTTTTCTGGTATGAAAATAACTTGGATAGAAATTTTATTCTAATTTTTGAGTAACTGTCAAATTTGCTTTTCTTTCAAATCTGATGAATTCTTTTTTATTATCCTACTGTACCCTGCAGACGACAACCTAGGGAGCTGAAAAAGCCACTAAGTAATTAGGCAAAAGAAAAGTGGGTGTCTCATCACACATTTACTGCTATTCTGCAAATACTAAGAAGAAAAAGCTTTTCTAGGGGTTTGGGGTTTTTAAAGTCTTCTGACAGGTTAAGGCTGAAATCTCTAGAGCTGATAATGTTGGATAGCAAATCTCAGATCCTGGTAGTTCTATTTAGTGAACTTTAACTTGCAATACTTTGGGGATTTGGGGTACAGGAGGATCAAGCAAATGTCATGTGTGAGCATCACAATCTTTTCTTCCAAAGACAAATTATGTCTGAGTTCTCCTAAAGGCCTGTGCTCAGGGGATTCTATGCTTTTCACTAAGGCTTTGGGTGAGAGGCAGCTGTGGAGGCTGCCTCCTTTGGACTCCCAAAGATCAAAAACAACACTCTTGATGCCTTGAGCATGGTGGGTACCTCATCCACTCTCAAACACCTGGAATGTTGAGCTCGCTTTGCCACTTGGAATCTTACCTTAAAACCTGCCTTTTATCTTTTTCTTATTATTGACTCTAACTATAAAGTGTTTAGGGAGGTCTTATGTGTAGCAGACTTCAAAAAAATACATGTTAAAACCTTCTTACCATTGAAGCTGAATCTAGAGTAAAATTTAAGGTTTTGTACTCGGAGGAGGCTTTCAAAAATATGAAAATTCAAACTGTTTTTGTTACCTTAAAATTCCACGGTTATTAAAACCTACATAATATATTCTTAAATGAAGAAATCTATTACAGCCCACCTCTAGCCAGTTTAAACTCACTAGCCATGAGAGAAGATGAAATGTTTCTAATTCGTTTTGTGACACCACTGTCTGTGACCCAGAATTTTTTGTGTTAAGGGTCAACCTCCTCCACTAACATCTTCCTCAAACAACCTCATAATGGCATTGGTCAACAAACACTTATTAAACACTTGCTGTTGGTGACGTTGTTGCTATTTAGTTATTTTTCACTTGTCTGACTCTTGGTGACCCCATTGGGGTCTTCTTAGCAAAGATACTGGAATGGTTTGCCATTTCTTTTTCCAGTTCATTATACAGATGAGGAAGTAAGGCAAACAAGGCTAAGTGACTTGCCCAGGATCATACAGTTAGTAAGTGTCTGAGGCCAAATTTGAACTCAGCTCTTCCTGACTCCAGGCCCAGAGCTCTATCCACTGCAGCGCCACCTAGCTGCACTTACCACAATTATGTGCCAGGGGCTGTGCTTTGTTGGGAAAACAAAGACTAGTGAAAGAGTTCTTTCAAAGACTTTCAAGCCTTCAAAGACCTTACTTTCCAATAGAGGACACAACATGTACACTTATAAGCATATATAGAAGCTATAAAAAATGGCCTTTACATGGTCCTCTAATTTGAGGGTTAGGGTTCAGCACTGGGGTGCAGGGTTAAAGTCAAACACTATGCCAGCAGAGCACAAGAACTGGAGGGTTCTGCCAAGTTAAAAAGGTTTCTAGCAAGGCACCTGTAACAGAGCCTCTGCTTTCCAAAGACAGGCCTAGCTATTCCCAGGAGGCTGGCCATGCTGGCCATGGCAATCTATGAAGCAAAGAGAAATTTAAAAGGTTCTCAGTCCTGTGCAGTCCCCTTCCGCTTCTCCAGTGCCAGTGACAGAATGGCCAAAAAGGATGGAGAAGTTGTTAAGAATCACACAGTTTTTAGACCATCAATGCATTTCAATTTGACCGTTCAATTTGACTGGTCCAATGAGTAAAGAATATATATGTGTGTGTGTGTGTGTATATATATATATATATATATATATATATATATATATATACATATATATAAGAGTTGAATCATATCAATCTTGGCATTCTCACTATATATAAAAACAGAAGAAATGTGCAGCCAAATGGAAAGATGGCTCACTGGTACTCCTAAAAAAAAGAAATAAACAGGACTTTCTAGAGTGAATTGTATTGAAAACTGAGAGGCAACATTATGTCTTGGGAGACTTCGTCATCATGTATTGCAATTTTTAAATGTTTGCAATTATTATTATATATTATATATTTTATATCATATATATTATATATGTCATACATATTATATATAATTAGTTTATATACCAACATTAGTTTCTGACGATGTCAAGAAATTCTATAAAGAATTTGCTAAGACACTCTAGATCAAATCAACCTGCAGTCTGATATTTAATGAATTCAATGCAAAAAAGGGAAAAGGTGAGAGCAGGAGAAATCCATGGGACAGTATGATTCTAGAAAAAGAAATGAGATAGGTCAGAGACATGTAGATTGAGCAGAAGCCTCACATCTCTATATGTGAATACAATACTTCGTAAAAAAAAAAAAAAAAATTGGTAAACACTGGATATCATCAGCACCACATAGCACCATAAAGAACAAAATACATTATATTTTAGTAAACAGGAAAAAAGTTATTGTTGGGGCATTTACCTCTGAATCTGCTGCCTGAATATAATCAGACAATTGTTTTGTCAGAGCCAAAAGTGGAATTAGTAAAAAAAAAGAATAAAAGCAGGAAGACTCATAATAAGAAAAATATATGATATACCAATAAAACTCTAACCTGTATTATTTAAATAAGTAATTGAAAAAGAAAAAAGAAAAAACAAACAACAAAAATGATATAGACACTGACTAAAATAACTTCATCCAGAAGTTTAATCAATGTAGATTGATGGAAAAACAAATACTTTAGTCAGCAAACATTCGACTTCTTGCCAGACAGATGGCTACTAATGATTACCAAAGACAACACCTGGTTAAAACAAAAGGATGAAAATGAAGGACTAGAACAGAAGAAGAATGAAGAAGACTGGCAGAACACATTTCAACAAGTTGTTTTCTCTATCAAGGAGAGTGGAACCACCACACTTCAACCATCACAATCCCTGAGGTGCTTGTGGAGGAAGTAGAAAGAGAAAAAAAGAAAACACAGGATTGGACCAAGAAGAGAGAGAGGAGCTCCATACTAGAAGGAACACAAATTGTGAAGGGATTGAGGGGTTGACAGACATGGGAACTAGGGGAAGGGGTGATACAAAAAGTATAGGAAATATCTCCAAAAATGGTGACTGAGAGACTATCAATGAATATTGATCTAGAGGCCTACTCTCCCATCGATACAAAATCTTAACGATAATCATTTATTCAGAGAGTGAGGACCTCCTTGATGATGGTCTTAGTAGAGAACAAGAAAGCTTTCATAAGCGTGAGAAAATTGAGGGGATTAGAACAGCAAGTGGTTAAGTGTGGGAACTGAATGAACTATACTGACTCCATCTTGTGACTGAATTCTGGAGCTAGCTCAGTTCTCTTTCTATTCAATTATGGGTCTAGTCCAAATTCTGTCTTGTGAGAAAAGTTTATTCAATTCTGGGCATTGGGAGAAAACCTTCTTGCATTCTTTGAACCTTGCCCAGTGTGGCTGGGAAACTGGACCACCTCTCCTGCTGCTTGGAGACCCTTAACCAAGGACCTTGGTTATGCTGACCAGAAACTCGGTCAGAGCCAAAGACTGATGCAAGGAGTTTTCTGACAATTGTACATCTCAAGCAACCCATATGTCTTATCTGAAAACTGGACCCATACTAATCAATTAGTGATTGTTTCCATGTTCCTTTGATTAGGTACACACAGTTGGGGGGAGTAGGACATCTTTTTCTAAATTCAGGGAATTGTACCTGTTCGTTCTCCCCCTCCCAACTTGAAAAGTCCCTAATCTTTCCTCCAATTAGACATTAGATTACCTAATGTTGTGTTGTTTCCTTTTAATTAATTGGTTTTATTTGATTAATTGTTTTTAATGTATAAAAGTCCACATCCCCCTCTAAGCTGAAAAGGTCTGGTCCTGATTTGTTAGGTAATTGGCATGCATTGCTTAATAAACCGATATGCTCAAAAGATCAGAGTTTGGTTTCCTCAGTCATTTCATCTTTTACCCACCACAAACGACATTCAAAAATGGACCAAACCTTTACCATTCCACAGTTAACTGAAAGAAGCTGAGAATATAAAACCCCATTATGCTAATTATTTTTAACCATAAAAATGCATTTGATTTAATAGAACAAAATGCTGCCTTCCAGACACTTTTGCATCAAGGTATTTCCCATCCATACATACATCAAGATCATTCATTCACTATTCCTTGGAAGATGTGACAATACAAAAACACTGTTGAATGAGCCTCTAGTAGCAAGGAATTGTAGTCAAGTTTTCTGCGAGCAGGAAAAGGTCTCCAGCATCTGGTTGCATAAGTTTCTGGGAGATATAGTCTTGGACAGACAGTATTGTTTCCTCTTGATAGACGAGAGGCTATTTGAAAGAAATATGTGTGCACTAGGATACCTGGTTGGAAGAAGACTCACATCACATGACTCATTTGGGAACTGCATGAGCCAAAGAGAAGGGATGGCATGGAGTCTGTAGCTACTGACTAGAAGTGGGAAGAGGGGAGGCTGAGTGGCTGTCATGACCAGTATTGACAGTATACAGGACATTGTGGGAAGATGATGCTATATTAAGCCTGGGAAGGCCCCAAATCCTTCAAAACAATACAATATTACTAAATGTGTGTGTGTGTGTGTGTGTGTGTGTGTGTGTGGCTCCTTAAAATAAAGAAAATATAAAAATAAAAATAAAAAAATAATGATAAAGACAATCAGCTATAAACTTCCCATCCAGATCAGGACAAAAGACTTAGAATCCTACAGAATCACAGAACAGGGTAATCTAGTTTAGGTGAAAAGGGGAAAAAATAGAGAGGTCCAATGTGGGCAACACAAGGACCCCACTCACATCTGTAGTAATAGACAAGGCTGATCAGGGCAAGGCAGACTAGCACCAAAACCCAGTAGTGAGTGACCCAAAGGCCCAATCCACACCAGACTAGCACTGAGTAGGACAAACCATGGGCTTCTATATCCCCATCTACTCCCATCAAATATTTAAAGAACAATTAATTTCAACATTATATAAACTATTTGTAAAAATAGAGAAGGGGACCCTTCTAAACTTTCTATGATACAAATATGATCTTGATGCTTAAACCAAGGAGAGGCAAAGCAATGAAAGAAAATTATAGGCCAATATCCCTAACAAACATCGATGCAAAAATACTAAACAGAATATTAGAAAATAGGCTGACTATAATGAACATATTAAAAAGACACTATGACCAGACTGGATTATACCAGGAATGCAGAGTTAGTTCAATATAAGGAAAACAATAAATGTAATAGACTGTATTTTTAAAAACAAGAATGATGATTATATCAATAGATTTCTAATAAGATTTTTTTTTGTTCTTTGCTAGGCAATGGGCTTAAGTGACCTGCCCAGGGTCACACAGCCATTAAGTGTCAAGTGTCGGTGATTGAATTTGAACTCAGGTCTCCCTGAGTCCAGAGCCAGTGCTCTGTCCACTCCGTCACCTAGCTGCCCCTATATCAACAGATGTTGAAGAGGCTTTTGAAAATAATCCAATACAAAGGTGGCTAGGTGGTACAGTGGATAAAGCACCAGCCCTGAAGTCAGGAAGACCAGAGTTCAAATCTGGCCTCAGACACTTACTAGGCTGTGTGACTCTGGGCAAGTAACTTAACCCCAATTACCTACAAAAAAAAAGAAAAAGAAAAGAAAAAAAATCCAATATCAATTTCTAGCAAAAACAAAGTGTATGAATAAAATGGATGTTTCCTTATCAGTCTGTTGTGTCTACCAAAAATGAAGGATACTGTATTCAATGTATAAAGGTTGGAGGACTTTCCAAAAATATCAAGGGTAAACCAAGGAAGGATACCCTTTATCACCACTACTATATAGCACAGTGCTAGAAATGCTAACTATAGCTATAAGGCAAGAAAAAAATCAAAGGAATAAACACAGGCAAACAAGAAAAGAAACTATGGATTTCTGAAGATTATACACTGATCAGTCCTGAACAGAGGTGTCAAACATGCATCCCAGTCTCAACACTCCTGGGTTCAACCTGAACCAGATTAAAATATAATTAAAATATTTAACAAAATATATAAATATGCAGTAGACCATAGATAGCATTAATAAGTGGTTTTCTAAAACAATACATGGCCCACAGGGATCCCTTTGTTCACTTTAGTGGCCCCATTTCCATTTCAGCTGGACACCACTAATAAAGAATCAACTGAAATTAATTTGAACAATTAATAATTTTAGCAAAGTTATAGAATATAAATAAATCTACATAAGTTATCAGCATTTCTATATATTAACAAAACTCTGGCGAAAGAAAAATAAATATCATTTAAAATAACTACAGAATGTATAAAAGACTTGGGAGTCTATCTATCAAGACCAATACGGGAACTGGACGAATGCAGTTGCAAAGCATTCTTTATTGAAATATGGACCTAAATAACTGGAGAAATATTCATTGGTGATGGACAAGTCATAAAAATGACAATACTCTCTAAATCAATTTACTTATTTGATGACATGGCCATCAAACTGCCCAAGGATTACTAGAAAGGGTTACAGCTAGAAAATATAATAATGAATAATAAAATATAATAATTAAATTCATCTGGAGAAACAAAAGGTCAAAAACGTCAAGGGAAATAATGGGGGAAGGGATGAAAAAACACTACCAGATCTAAAACTATACTACAAAGCAGTAATCATCAAAACAGTCTGGAGCTAGTTAAAAATACAGAGGTTGAACAATGGAACATATTACATATATCACATACAGAACCAAATGAACACAATAGCACAGTTTTCAATGTACCCAAAGATCCTCAGCTACCAGGGTCAAGACCCAAAAAATTGAACAAAAACTGCTGGGAAAACTGGAAAGCATTCTGGAAGAAATTAGGTATAGATTAACATCTTACAACACACACCAAGATAATCTTCAAATGGAAATATGACATAGCCATAAAGAGGGGAATCATAAATAAATTAGAGGAACAGGGAAGAAATTAATTTTCAAATGTATGGCTAGGGGAAAAGTTCATGACCAAACAAGGGAGAGGATCACAGAAGATAAAAAGACAATTCTACTCAAATAAAAATAAGAAGGTTTTGTATGAACAAAATCAATGCAGTTCAAATTAGAAGAAAAACATAGGCAACTGTAGAAAAAAATCTTCCCATCACATTTCTCCGATAAAGGTCTTGTATACAAGAGATACAAGAAACTGATTCAAATTGAGAGATGAATGGTCAAAGGACATGAACAGGCAGATTTGAAAGGAAGAAATGCAAGTTATCAACAAATAAAAAAAATGCTTCCAATTACTAGTAATTAGAGAAATGCAAATCAAAGCACCTCTGAGATTCTACCTTACACACTCATCAGATTGACAAAGATGACCAAAAAAAGGGTAAGGATAATGACAAATGTTGAAAGGGCTATGGGAAAACAGGAGCACCAATGTAAGGATAGTGGACTTGTGAAATGGTTCAGCCATTCTAGAAATCCATTTGGAACCATGCCTAAAATGTCACCAAACCATGCATACCCTTTGACCCAGTGATACCTACCTGACCTACTCTCCAAGGAAATCAAATGAAGAAGACGATTGTCCAAGTGGATATTACTCCTATGGCACAATGCAACTGATAGCCTGAGGATTTAAACAAATAAGAGTCCTTTTAATAAAAATATATTTCAATAACCTCAGGAAGAAGCAGTTCTCAAAACAAAGAGCAGTCCAGAGAATAAAAACAAATTGAAGTCACAGGCAAAAAGGCTAAAAAGCAGTCAATCAGAAAGTTGTGGGCAGGCTCAGGAGGTCCTTGCCAAAATTCTCAAAACTGCTTTTTTGCCCTAACAGTTGGGTCACGTAGCTGCCCCAGATCTGCATTATAACTCCTTGCTCACAACAGGGCCAGATAACGTTATGAGAAGAGAGAGCGTTCAATTCATACCTTCCAAGTTCCACCAGCTTCCTGGCCTATAACAGTCACTATTGTGTGTAGTCTTTGACTATTGTGTACAACAGTCACTATTGTGTATAGTCTTTGACATCACAATGCTACTACCTGACCCAAAGGAGATCAAAGAGAGAAAGACCCACAATGGTCGAAATTATTTACAGCAGCTTTTTGTGGTAGCAAAGAACTGGAAACTGGTTGGGGGGGAGCATTAATTGGAGAACTGCTGCACAAATTATGGTTTATCAATGAAATTGGATACTATTGTGCCATTAAAAATGATGGTTTCAGAGAAACTTGGGAAGATTTGTATGAGCTGCTATCAAGTGAAGTGAGCAGAATCAGGAGAATAATGTATACAATACAATGTATACATTGGAAAGGCAAATAACTTCAAAAGAACAAATACAAATGATTAGGAAAAAAGATAAGTATGAAGTTATGCAGAGGGAGAAAAAAAGATAATTAATGAAACAACAAAAAGTCAACATGCAGAAACAACAAAACTTTTCAATTACAATAGTCAATGTCAATACACTACTATCAAAGTTAAAGAACACATTATTTTAATGAATAAATGTCTGGGGAGAATTACTTTGGGTGTATGGCAGGGGAGGTTATTTGGAGGTTTGTTGGGAAGTATCTGTTGCATAAAAACTTATCAACACATTTTTAAAAAGTCACAGTAGCTTTTCCTACCTTTGCCAGCTTCTTCATCCATAAAATGGAGGTGGTAATGATACTCCTACATCACAGGGTTTATTGAGAGAAAAGTGCTTTGGAAACTCTAAAATGCTATATAAATGTGGGCTGTTATTATAATGATTTCATTATTCAATAGCCAGAGATAGCAATCAGTGAGCTATTTTTCAAACAATGAATTTGTAGGTGGATACTTTTCTATTAAAAAAAAAAAGTAGATTCAATGTGCATCTCTATATATGGACCATATATTGGATAACTTAATAGCCCTATCAAAATCTGAAACATTCTCATTAAGACATATTTTAATGCAGTAATTTTGAAGTGATTTTAGTACAGCTCTAGAACAATGAATTAATTAACTAATTAGCTTTTAATTACAATTACACTAAATGGAATTGGCTTTGCTGCTCTTACCACATAGTCTAATAAGCTCCTTGGAAAAGAATCAAAGCCAATAATTTTACAATCTTATTTTATTAAACTAAATCATTTGTGTGTGTTTGTGTATGCATCTGAGGAATTAGGTAATGTGGTTACATGAATTAAAATAATTTTCACTATGAGAACACAGAATATTTTTCATTTATAGCTCCACCATTTTCTGTTCTGGGAGATAAAGGTCTTGGATGAAAACAATCTATTTCAACACTGAACACCAGACATTTAAAAAAAATAATAAAACATACATCTTAGAACTATGCCTCAAAAGTTTTGAAACTGTGCATACCCTGTGACCCAGATATACTGCTAGTAGGCCTATACCCCTAAAGAAATCAAAGGAAGGAAGAGGAACTCCCTTTGAACAAATTATACCACTACTAGGCCCATACTTCCAAAGAAATCAAAGAAAGAGGAAATGGACCTATATATAAAAAATCACGAGCTCTTCTCATAGTAAGCAAAAATTGGAAACTAAGATGTCCTATTGGGGAATGGCTAAACAAATTGTGGTAGGTGAATTGTAACAGAATATTATTGTGCCATAATAAATGATAACCGCAGCTACGTGGCGCTGCAGTGGATAAGAGCACTGGGCCAGGAGTCTGGAAGATTTATCTTCCTGAGTTCAAATTTGGCCTCAGACACTTACTACCTGTGTGACTCTGGCCAAATCACTTAACCCTGTTTGCCTCGGCTTCTTCATCTGTAAAATGAGCTAGAGAAGGTAAAGGAAAACCATTACAGCACTTTTTGCCAAGAAAACCCTAAATGGGGTCACAAAGGTTCAGACACAACCAAAAAACAACTGAACAAGTGATGAAATGGATAGTTTCAGAGGAAATTGAAAAGGAAAGGAACAAGCATTTATTAAGCAACCAATCTGTAACAGGTGCTATGCTATGTACTTTACAACTATTCTCTCAAAGTATCCTCACAATAACCCTGGGATGTAGGTGCTGTTTTATTAACAGGAAACAGACGATGAAGAAGGTTAACTGACTTGCCAAGGGTCACAAAGCTAGAAAACAGTCAGGTATTCCGGACTCCAGGTCAAGTGCTCTATCCACTGCACCACCTAGCTGCCCTTTGCTTGACCAAGCATATTTGTTACAGACCTCTATGAACGGATGCAGAGCAAATGAGCAGAACCAGAAATACACACACACACACACACACACACACACACACACACACACACACACAACTTATAGAGAAAAACAACTTTGAAAGACTTTAGAACTTTGATCACTGTAATGAAAAACCACTGGTCCAAAAAGAATAAAAGAAGAAACACATTACTCACCTCCTCAGCACAGAGGTGAAAAAATTAAAATGGAGAACATACATTTTCAGACATGGCCAATATGAGAATTTGTTCTGCTACTCATAAATTCAGCAGCTATTTGTTTGTCATTTGCAAAAATTTGTTTTTTGCATAGTCATAAACAATGCAGCTATGATAAAATAAGATATTTGTGGAAAGCACTTAGCACAGTGCCTGGCACCTACTAGGCACTACAGAAATGTTTATTCCCCCTCAGATACTTGACAATAGCTATGTGACTCTGGGCAAGTCATTCAACCCCAATTGCTTCACCAAAAAAAAGCAAAATGTTTATTCCCTTCCCTTATTTTTTTCACCCCAGTATTTGGCATATAGTAGGCTCTATAGAAATGCTTATCCCCTTACCTTATTTTTGTATCCCCAGCAAGTAGCATAGTGCCTGGCACATACCCTTCCTTTATTTTTGTAGCCAGACCCAGCAATTAGCACAGTGCCTTGTACCTAGTAGGCTCTATAGAAATGTTTATTCCCTTTCCTTATTTTTTTAACCCCAGTGCCTTTCACACAGTAGGTTCTATGGAACTGTTTACCTATCCCCTTTCCTTATTTTTGAATCCCCAGTGCTTGGCATGATGCCTGGCACATATGAGGCTCTATATAAATGTTCATCTTCTTCCCTTGTTTTTATACCCAGCAATCAGCACGGTGCCTGGCACATAGTAGGCTCAACAGAAATGCTTATCTCCTTCCCTTATTTTTGTAGCCAGCCCCAGCAATTAGCCCAGTGCCTCGTACCTAGTACGCTCTATAGAAATGTGTATCCCCTTTCCTTATTTTTATACTCCAACACTTCACACAGTAGACTCTGGAAAAATGTTTATTCCTTTCCCTTACTCTTGTATCCCCAGCAATTAGTACAGTATCTTCCACACAGTAGGCTCTATAGAAATGTTTATTCTCTTTCCATTTTTTTTTTTTACCTCAGTGTCTGGCACATATGAGGCTATACATAAATGCTCATCTTCTTCCCTTATTTTTGTATCCGCAGCATGTAGCACAGGGGTTTCACATAGTAGGCTCTTTAGAAATGTTTATTCCTTTCCCTTATTTTTTTTTACCCCAGTGTCTTTCACATAGTAGGTTCTATGGAATTGTTTGTCCCCTTTCCTTATTTTTGAATCCTCAGTGCTTGGCATGGTGCCTGGCATACATGGGGCTCTATAAAAATGTTTATCCCCTTCCCTTTTTTGTACCCCCAGCAATTAGTACAGTGCCTTTCACACAGTAGGTTCTATAGAAATCCTTATCCCCTTCCCTTATTTTTGTATCCCCAGCCATTAGCACAGTGCCTGGCACAGAGTAGGCTCTACAGGAATCCTTATTCCCTTTCCTTATTTTTGCAACCCAGCAATTAGCACGGGGCCTTTCAAATGGTATTCCCTTCCTTTTTTTTTTTACCTCAGTGCCTGGCACACATGAGGCTCTACATAAATGTTCATCTTCTTCCCTTATTTTTATATCCCCAGCAATTAACACGGTACCTGGCACATAGTAGATTCTATAGAAATCCTTATCCCCTTCCCTTATTTTTGTATCCCCAGCAATTACCCCAGTGCCTCTCACACAGTAGGCTCTCTAGAAATCCTTATCCCCTTCCCTCATTTTTGTAATCAGCCTCAGCAATTACCATAGTGCCTGGCACATAGTAGGCTCTATATAAATGTTTATTCCCTTCCTTTTTTTTATCCCAGTGCCTTTCACATAGTAGGTTCTATGCAACTGTTTATCGCCTTTCTTTATTTTTCAATCCCCAGTGCTTAGCATGGTGCCTGGCACATATGAGGCTCTATATAAATGTTTATCTTCTTCCCTTATCTTTGTATCCCCAGCAATTACCCCATTGCCTTTCACACAGTAGGCTCTCTAGAAATCCTTATCCCCTTCCCTTATTTTTGTATCCCCAGCAATTAGCACACAGCCTTTCAAATAGTGCCTCTATAAAAATGCTTATTCCTTCCCCCCCCCTTTTTTTTACCTCAGTGCCTAGCACATATGAGACTCTACATAAATGTTCATCTTCTTCCCATATTTTTGTATCCCCCAGCCATTAGCACAGTGCCTGGCACATAG